>NW_027397140.1:1296562-1335657 GCF_003265705.2 Callorhinus ursinus
TTATTGATTTTGAGAGGGGTTCTCTGTGCCTCCTGGATTTTAATGCCTGTTTCCTTCCTCACATTAGGGAAGTTCTCTGCTATAATTTGCTCCAATATACCTTCTGCCCCTCTCTCTCTCTCTTCTTCTTCTGGGATCCCAATTATTCTAATGTTGTTTCGTCTTATCGTATCACTTATCTCTCGAATTCTGCCCTCGTGATCCTGTAATTGTTTCTCTCTCTTTTTCTCAGCCTCTTTATTTTCCATCATTTGGTCTTCTATATCGCTGATTCTCTCTTCTGCCTCATTTATCCTAGCAGTTAGTGCCCCCATTTTGGATTGCACCTCATCAATAGCCTTTTTGATTTCGATTTGGTTAGATTTTAGTTCTTTTATTTCTCCAGAAAGGGTTTCTCTAATAACTTCCACGCTTTTTTCAAGCCCAGCTAGTATCTTTAAAGTCATGATTCTGAACTCTAGGTCCGACATCATACTAATGTCCGTATTGAGTAGGTCCCTGGCTGACGGTACTACCTCTTGTTCTTTTTGCTGAGGTGATTTCTTTCGTCTTGTCATTTTGTCCAGAGGAGAATAGATGAATGAGAGAACAAAATGCTAACAGGTTTACAACGTCCCCAGCAAATATACTGTATACAAATCAGAGAAGACCTGAAACCAGGGGACAAGAAAGGGAAAGAAAGAAAAAAGAAAGAGAAAAAAAAAGGAAAAAAAAAGGATAAAAACAAAAACAGAACAATACAAAAAAAGCAGAATGTGGTCAAATATGATCAGGCTAGTGCATAGATCAGTGCCACACACTAGATTTTGGGCGTATTTTGGTCTGTTAGAAAAAAGTGCCTCCTAAAATTTTAAAGGAAGAAAGACATATATGTACAAAATAAGGGTTGATACAATGAAGGGATGGAAGATGAATGTAAAGATGAAAATTTTAAAGGATTTTATAAAAGGACTTGGTAAGATAAGTTGTTTGAAAAAAGAAAGAAGATTTAAGAGAAAAGAAAAAAAAAAAGGAAAAAGGGACTGAATGTGATCAGGCAGGAGACTAGAACAAAGCCGTACATTAGTGATTTAGGGTATATTTTGATCTGTTAGAAGAAACTGTACCCCAAAATTTTAAAGAGAGAACAACTTATATATATATATGCCAAAAATAAGGGTAACTACTATGAAGGGATAAAATATGACTCTAAAAATGAAAAATAAAAAATGTTTTTTTTTAAAAAAAGGGATTGATAAGATGTTGGTTGAAAAAGGGAAAAAGAAAAATAAAAAAAACAGTCAACAAAAATTAACTTTGATGAAATAATGGATCATGGTGAAAAAAAAAAAAAAAAAAGCCATGAATCTATGTGCAGTATTCCCCTAGTGCTGGAGTTCTCCCATTCTCCTTGATCGATCAACTTGATCTTGGCTTGCTGGCTGTTTGTGCTGATCTTCTGGGGGAGGGGCCTGTTGCTGTGGTTTCCAAATGTCTTTGCCGGAGGCGGAATTGTCCCGCCCTTGTCGGTCCGGGCTAAGGAAGCTGCTCCGGTTTGTTCTCAGGAGCTTTTGTTCCCTACAAGCTCTCGGTACAGCTTTGGAGGACCAGGGCAGAAATGGTGGCCTCCCAATCTCCACCCGGAGGAGCTGAGAACTCGGGGCCCCGCTCCTCAGTGTGTCCCCAGAGAAAAGCAGTCACTCCCGTGTCCCCGGTCTCCGGCCGCACTCCGTGCTCACCCGGCCTGTGATCGAGCGTTGCTATCTCTGGCACCCGACCCCGCACGGAGTCTCCAAACCCAGCAGATCCCTGCAGTGCGTTCCCGCACCGCTCCTCCCCGGGACGGAAGGGGAGTCTCCCCAGATCTGCTGCTTGTTGGGTCCCTGCTGGGGGAGCCGTGCCCCGACTGGGCCGCAGATCACAGTTTATGGCAACCCCGAGCTGAGAGCCCGCGACTCTGCTCCGTCTGTGCAGCCGGCTTCCCCACTCTTATACCTGGGAGCTCTGGCGCACTCAGGCACCCCCAGTCTCTCCGTGACCCCAAGGGTCCTGAGACCACACTGTCCCGGGAGGATTCCAGCCCCCGCTTAGCCACTGCAGCGACGTCCCTCCGCCGAGCCAACTTCTAAAAGGTCCGATTTTGTGCTCCGCGGCTCTTATCACTTGCCAGAAGCGGCCGACGGAGGCCCCCCCCCCGCCGTCTATCCTCCCGAATATCACCTCGGATTCACTTCTCCACACGCCCTACCTTCCAGTAAGTGGTCGCTTCTCTGTTCAGAGAGTTGTTGCTACTCTCCTGTTCGATCTCCTGTTGAGTTCGTAGGTGTTCAGAATGGTTTGATCCCTATTCAGCTGAATTCCTGAGACCAGACGAAATCTAGGTCTCCTACTCCTCCGCCATCTTGCTCCAAGTCCTTTAGATCCCCTTTTCTTTGGGGCAGGCTCTTCCTCCATATAGATGGAAAGTCTGTATGAAACACATACCAGGAGAAAGCATAGCTGTTGAGCACAGGGCTCTGGTGCTGCGTTCTAAGTTGTATACCTTAGTGAGCTCTGCATCCTCCCTGTGCCTCAGTTTATTCACTTATGAATGGAAATAATAGTACTGCTAGATAACAAAGAATCTATACTTAGGTAAAGACAGATTTTATCCTAGGGTATTATTTCATTTAGGGGAAGGAGCTATTGCAATAGGGGGAATGCTCTGACCATGAGATCTTGCAGATGCCAGGCCCTGCCTTACCTACCCTGGAGGGCAAAAGGGAGGCCAGAAAGGAGTCTTCAGTGTGGCCAATGGCATAAATTGTGCTGAAATACCTGGATTTTGGAGTCTGAAAATTCTGCTCCTTAGTGCAGAGGAAGCTTCCCTAAGTCTCAGCTTTCTCAGCCATAACACAAGGTATTGATTCCTGCATGGTGGGGCTGTGGTAAGGAACTCTAGGACAGTGCTGGGATGCCATAAGACGAGTCATAATAATAATAGTCATAAGATGATTAACAGTAGTCTGAAAAAAGATGCTTTCTTGAATGGACTGTGCAAGACAAGCACTGCATATTAGGAAATTACCAAGTCCATTGCAATTTGCTGGCTGCTGTGTCCCCGTTTCTTTTCACGGACCTTGATCTGGTGGGTTGCCCTGTGTACCGGGGGGGGGGGGGACAGGTAACAGATAGCAGTTTAGTGAGGGTATCTGCAGAGCATTTTTATTATTAAAATTCATTTAAAGGATTCATTGTGTCCATTAAAAATATATTTCTGGCTGAAATTGGAGGAGAAATTGCTGAAAACCCACTATGTTTTCTTCTAAGAGCATTTCATTTGGAGAGATAATGGCCTGAATGCCTAGAATTTAACATCAATCTTCAAGAACAGACCATGAAAATACTGTGTGCAGAGGAGATCTGATTCTATTTGAGTTATACTACTCTGAGTTCTTAGCCTTGAACTTAGAAAATCTGAATTTTGAATTAAAAAAGAAAAGGCCTTTATCCATTCATTTCTACAAAAGGTATTAGTGTAATCTGTTCTGTTCCTGTAGGGTAAAGATTAGCATGTAGGTACAATTGTCATTCATTCCTAGTACTTCAACAGATATTTGTTGAGTGCCTGTTTTGTGGCCAAAGCTTCTTATGTGTCCTTTTCCATCTGGTTCTGTGTTTAGCACAGAACAGTCCATATTTGACAGCTTCATTGTAACAGAGGCCTGGTGGCTCCTTAGAGAACTGAGGCTTCCGAACCTCATAATACCCTCTGCTGACAGTGTTCCCTGCTTTCTCAGAAGGATACTCTTAGCTTGGATAAATTAGTGTGTGTGGCAGCAGGACGGCAGGGGTGGGTGTGAGGGGCAGTCTAGTCTGTCTTCTCTTCTGAATCACTGAGTAAAAGGTCATTTCCAAACATACTTTTAAGAAGAACATTTGTTTTGGAAAATAGACACAGCTAAAAACCTGCAGGTTTTGAGTCCTTTGGTCTTTGGTGATCAAATGACCTGAAAGGCAGGTGGAGTTTCAGCAACTTGCTGTTTGGGCCTTTGATCTGCCGCTGGAGCTGCTGCTCTTTCTCTGATTGCATATGGATGGAGTAGCTCAATTGGTGTTCAGTTGGTTTAATGGCCAATTTGCTCTGTTATTTTCCTTTTATAAACAATTAGAGAGTAAGAGAACAAAGACTCTTTCTCACCCAAAAGGTTAGTTTATGTTCCAAGGCGTAAGACAGAAGACTTGTCTTTGGGGATCCTTGCTTTCTTTCTGTGTCTTCCCTCCTACTTCTCATTCTTTCCTTCTCTTCTCTTCAGCACAAGTGCACCTTCTGGACGCCCCCCCTAAAGCACTGGCACCTCAAACTAGGAAAATCCAGAGCACTCTATAGGGGCCAGGGCTATAGAAGTCACAGCCTTACCTCCACTTGTGTCTTACCTCTCAGGATCTTGGCCTCATCACCTACACAGTAGGAATAATAATAATAACCATCCCTTAAAATTGTTGTAATTCATTAATGAGATAATGCCTGAAAGGGCTTAGCATACAATATGATGTGGTCATTAAATACTCGTCACTCAAATTATTGTTATAAGCATCATCAAATAAATGAATGCATTCTAGGGACAATTCATTTAAAAAATAGACCACTATAGAGACGTGGCTGATTAAACTCCGCAGATGGAACCGAAGGCATAATGGTGCCTAGATCAGATTTGATTTTGAGCAGTTGGCCATATCCCAAATGTCCCTCCTGTCAATACTCCATGTGGCTTTGAGGAGCCCTGAGTGTGGTCTCAGAGAGAGGGAAATTGGAAGAGAGACTGTGGAGAATATAAATTGCAAATTAATTCTTCACTCAAAATAAATGTGCAACCAAATCATCTGGGAAATTGTTTTAGAAATAGAAATACGCAGATCCACAGCCACAGCCTCTGCCTGGCCTCTGCCACAGAAAGAGGCACACCTGGGGCCCCAGCAATTGATCCCGGTGCTGGAACTATGTGGTGCCTGCCTATTCCCATACAAAAAGATGTGTTTTTGGGGAAACGGCCCTGTCTGTGACTCACCCTTCCAGGGTATCCATTCTGGTTCTAAGGGAACTATTTTACACCTCAGTAAGTTGTAGACAGCTCACAGCAATGAAAAATACTTCCTGTCTGTAGCCATGTAAACTCTGCAGTGCTGTGGAGTTCCAAGTAACTTCCTCCCCATGGTTGAAGAGGCCACTTTGCTTCCATTTATACATTCCTGTCAATATTCCTGATCTGTTAATATGTCTGTTCTTAGTTCTCCTTCATTGTAACTGGCTGTAACATTTTACTAGTTCCCTCACTGATAATGAGTTAAATAAACTCTTTAACATGTTCATTTTATAAATGTATGGGAATCATGATTTTGGTCTTTGTTTGACAATGCCCTAGTGGCCCAGCTTAAGGTGTTAGTACTCCTTGTAGACCTGATAGAACAAGTCTATTTGAATCTGTTCCTTTTATTGATCCATAAAGAATTCAGGATAAAGCCCCATTATTTGTCAACTCTAAACTGATTCTGAGTCATTAGTGCTTTAACCTCCAGCATCTCAGCAACTGCCATATTTGGGTACACAGCTAAATGCACAGAGAGGAAGAAGAGGGGGTGAGAACTTGAGAAAATAAACATTATTCAAACTGCTAAAATAAATCCAGTTTCACAAATACTAGAGTCTGTGTGACTAGACAAGCATTCAGTTCTGGAACTTATATTGATTTTTATAAGACTGAGGAAAAACGACTCATAGTTTTGGTTGAGTTTCAATGAGTCTTGTTTTCTTAGCAAGCCACAGGGAAGTAGGAGGATGGCTTCCCAGGGCCCCCAGCCAGGCCATGTTGGATGGTGATGAAGCCCACAAGGCTCAGGCTTCCTTGTTCCCTGGCCAAGATGCCCCTTGACCTGGGTCTCCCCTGTGAGGAAGATCCCAGTTTCACCATTCCAGTTAGTGGAAGGTGGCTCCTGGGTTTTAGGGCCTGAGTCTTTGACCAAGCCTTCTACCTTAAAAGTTCGTATTTTCCTCCTAAGGGTGGGGTGCTGTTCCTCTCTTATGCAAGCAATGTCAAGAATACATGGTGCCTGCAGGGTGCCTGCAGCTAGCATGCTATGAATGAGTCCTAGACAAAAGGAAACAAGTAAGGGCTCCTGGACTCTGTTCTGAACCCCAGTAGGTTCCTTTTTGCAGGAAGATAAGGCCCAGCATGGGTCTTTCAACAATAGAAGGCAGGAAGACCAAATTGCTTTGAGCATGTTTTCAAAGAGGTTGGATGGAGTAGTAGAAACCTCTGGGGCCTGGAGCAATTTGATTGTCCAATGGTGAGATGTCCACTTGCTAATTTAGGACCTTATTAAAAAATCACATTTGGAAATACTCTTA
Source organism: Callorhinus ursinus (assembly GCF_003265705.2). Lineage (NCBI taxonomy): Eukaryota > Metazoa > Chordata > Mammalia > Carnivora > Otariidae > Callorhinus > Callorhinus ursinus. The sequence goes on from NW_027397140.1 coordinate 1,302,927, forward strand.
TCAGTGCATATAACATGGGGGAATAATAAAAAAGAAGTGAACAAATCAGGCTAAAGGAAAATGAAGGAAGAAAAGCAAGAAGACTCTCAGGAAATGTTGCAATGTCCATCACACTTCCAGGGCTATTTAGTTGGGTTGTAGTGGTGGCATGCAAGCTGGTGTGGACTCTCTGGTTTCCCAGTTTGCAGAGCCAACAAAGCAAAAGCAGGGTGAGAACATCAGCAGGCATGTAGTTAGGCAATGCTGAGCTGCACAGGCCCATCTCAGACCCTCTCCATCTAGGTAAGAGGTGAGCTGCATCACAGCTGGGGAGGTAGGAGTAATGGCAGGGGTGAGAGAGAGCAGAATGCCCTTGAGCATTGAGCAGTTCTCATAGCCCAGGTGTGATTACCTTAACAGATGTTTTCACACATCCTTTTTGGGCTGCCCCATAAACAAACAGGACTTGTCAGAGTAGAGTGCAGGCCAGTTCCACGGCCTCATTGGGTTAAAATGACCTGAAGTGATGGTGCACCCGGGGACCACAGTGGCAAGAAAAGGCAGCTTAGGAACGTCAGGAAACCATGCGAGAAGCAGTTCAAGCTGGACAGAGCCATAAATGTCCTTGGTATTTGTCCTGAATTCCAGAAGAATAAAGGACTACTCCTTAATTGTGTGGGGACATCAAATGAGAGGAATAATCCTGTCCAGCTTTCTTCCCCAGTGAGCATGTCCAGCCTTAGCAACCAGGGTTTTAGAAACAGCTGGGATTCCACCCTCAGTCTCCATCTGTTACCAGATCTCAGCATTCTCGGGGAGGGACATGGGAGATGGCTGATATTGGCATGCAGCGGTGCTTTCCCATGTACTGACTACTGAGAACATAGCCTGGTTCTGCAAGCTCACCTCTGCTGGGAACGTGATGAGTGAGCACTGTGAAGTCTTGCTATCAGCATTGTCATCACTACTCCTTCACTCAACAGTTTATGAGATGTAGAATAACAGAATGTTAGTTCTGGAAGCTCCTCAGCAAACAGAATTCCATCCTTCTCCTTCTGTGGATGAGGTTGGAGTGGGTAGTTACCTCCTTAACTGTTGGGTAACAACCCCTCCAAGCGTCTGCTGCAAGCCTGGCTGTTCAGAACCACACAGCTTCGTTCTATAGTCATGTCCCCAAGAATGTGGCAGAAGCGAGGTCTGAGTAAGGATCAGAGGAACACTGAGTAAGGAGCAGAGGAACTTTTTGAATGTGAGTAACTTCTCTAAATATTTTGAGACTTATTACCCTATTTCATCTCTATAATGTATGCAGAGCAGGGGTATATAATAGAGATTAATTTTTTTACTTTAACAAACTAAAAGGAAAATAATAACTACTACTGTTTACTGAGTGTGTTATTGCCAAGGACAGTTACAGAAACCTTGCATTTATTATATCTTATCCTTACACCAAATCAAAATGATGAGTATAATTTTCCTGGTTTGCATCCTATTGTATCACAGATGTCTGTGTAGAATTTCAGGCCTCCCAGTATCCCTGGAATCTAGTGTTATTGTTCCAGTTGATATTGTGCTGTGAACATGACCCCTGGAGTGCTGTAAGGTTAACCGCATGGTGAGGGATGCCTGGTTCACCTCTGGGCAAGCCGAGGTGCTCTTGTCACCCTCCCAAGGAGTCCATGACTTTCGTCAAGTTACTAACTCCACACCTGGGGCCCAGGGCAATGATAATAACTGTTGCTTATGTTTGTGTGATGTTGTATGTTTTACAGAATGCTCTCCTGACTATTGTGTCTTTCAGGTGTGGGCCATGGACTTGGCCCCATGTCACAGCATCACACTCTTCTCTCCGCCATTCCTTGTTGTGGGCTCATGGCTCTAATTTCTCATTCAGTATTCTGGGAGAATTCACTAAGCAAAGGTATGCACAGGAATTTGAGAAACAAGACAGAGGATCATAGGGGAAGAGAGGGAAAAATGAAACAAGATGAAAACAGAGAGGGAGACAAACCATAAGAGACTCTTAATCTCAGGAAAAAATACTGAGGGTTGCTGGAGTGGAGGGGGGGTGGGAGGGATGGAGTGGCTGGGTGATGGATATTGGAGAGGGTATGTGCTATGGTGAGTGCTGTGAATTGTGTAAGACTGATGAATCACAGAACTGTACCCCAGAAACAAATAATACGTTATATGTTAATAAAAAAATTTTTAAAAAAATCAGACCTCAATGGAGACAAGGATGGCTCATTGTTTCATTTATCCTTTTGTTGGCTATTCTCCCCTTTAATTTTGAATTTCACAAGAATGTGTTTTTGTGTGAAAAGTATTAGCTTGACTTGAAAGATATGAAATATAAAACAATAGGATATAATGAATATGCCATGAAATATGATAAACACTATGACAGAGCTAACATTAAATATATAATGTAAATGGACTTAACTGAGTTTTTACCAAAAAAAAAAAAAGATTTTCAGTTTGGCTAACAAAGTAAAATTCAAATCTAAGTGTTTATATGAGATAGAGAGAGACTGAAAGATTAGAAATGAAAGGATTGCCAGAGACATATTGGGGCAAAAGGAAAAAAAATTCAGAGTAATTGACTTGAAATGTCCCAGTCCACCAGGGCTGGTCTTCCTAACACTTCAGAGATCTCCGTGTTCCCCTGTGGTTCTGTATGACTCTTCCTCACATCCCCTTAGCTTGTGCAATGAGCAATTAAATATGCTTTTAAGATGGCATTTCCACCTAAGATGATTTCTAAAGCTGCTGGGATGCAGCCGACAATATGTGCTTCAGAGCTGCCAAAGCAGGTTTATGAGTTATTTCTAAGGGACAGAATAGGAATGGAGAATTAAGTGTGAACAACCTTCAAAAAAATGGAAAAGTCCACACAGTCAACAAGGTATGAGCATGTGAATATGCATATACATGTGTGTATGTAGGTGGATGTGGGTGTGTATATATGTGTCTGTGTCTGCACATGCATGTACTTATAAGGTGTACATGTGTAAGTGTATATTTGTGTGTGCGCATGTTTGCACCCACACTTGGGATCCGGTGTTCCTATTCAGGTCCTAGGGAAATTCTGGAGCAGAGCCCTAGGGGAAATTAGAAGTCATCCTTGCGGAGGAAGGCCTGGCTCTTGGATGAGCACACTGGTAGGCACGCAGGAGAGTTGGCCAGGTTTCTATTTTCTTGTCTTTCCTTCCCACTCATATCCAGAGAAGTGTTTTGAAGGCAGTGCTCTGGCGATCCTGTGAGCCATGCAAGCACTTGGCATTTGTAAATGCCATTGAATAACACACTCTGGAGACCCTTGGTTAGAGACTCAGAAACTGCTGCAAAAACCTTGCTTTCCTAGGAGTGAAGCAGTAATGGCACATCCCCTCTATTTTATTGAATGGTAATAAAGTTATCTTCTTCATCCTAAGAGCCTCACCATTCTATGATCATTTCTGGAACTTGTGGTGATTAAACTTAGAGCAGAAACCCATTTGAAGCCAATTCATGATTTGTCTGTTACCCAAAGGAATAAAGTTGATTTGTGGAAACAGACTTCTATCCATTTGTCCAGACTACAGTCCAGGCGATTACTTTTCATATTTGACCAGTTCTGTAACATAACCCTTCTTATATTTCTGGATGTTAGAATTCTTTGTATCCACATCATGCTCCTGTGGATGTGCCAAGAGGGCACTGGCTCTTTGGTGAAGCCTGCACAGGATGATCCTTAGGGCATCATAAGCAGTGTGAGAAGCAAAGTGGTCACATGGAAGGAAGGAGGTGTGGGCTCCATCAATCCCAGTGCCACAATAAGATTGCGAGCTTGCCACCACAGGACCCATATTCAAGCTTCTGTTGCATCCTACCTGCAAACATCTCAGGAACCAAAATGAGTCCCATGGCTGAGCCATGGTTTGGACTGGGGCTATGCTGCCTGCCCAAGAAGGACAAGTCAAGGAAGGCCATGAAGAGGGGATCGCAATCCATCTGGGCAACAGGCTTCCTCAAAGTGAGGGTGACTTAGGGTGTGTGGAGTGAGCTGTTCATACATTGTTGGGGAGAGAAAGGATCTTGCTTCACCTGTGAGTGTGCCTGGCTGTGCCCAGGATTGCACTCATTCACCAGAGCTCTGGGGCCATCAACAGGGTTGCTGCCAGTCTCCTCTCTGTGAAGGGAAAAGGGATCAGTGTAACTTAGCAGTTCAAAACTGCAAAGCTTAAACCTATATTTAGACTAGAGGTTGGCAACTTCTTCTTAAGGGGCCAGATAACAAATATTTAGCCATTAAGGTTCTACTGCTACTACTTAGTTAGTTTTTGTACCCAGGAAGCAGCACAGACAATACGCACACAAATGGGCACTGTGTACCAACAAAGCTCTATTTACAAAAGGGGTGTTGCTGTGAGCCATATTTCGCCGACCAGTTTAGGTTAAAGATTTGGGAAGTATACTAGCTGACAAAGTTACCCCTCCAGGTGGGGGCAGCTAGATATGATGTCTCAAGCAGGGAAAGGACAGAAAATTCAGACTCTCGTTCAGGAAGGCTCCTCTGCTGCCCCTGGAGATGGAGTTGCAGGTGTCTTATTTATGTTTAGGGTTTAGAAGCAGTATTCACGCAGAAAGTTCAACAGCAGAAATGGATACAGGTCACCATAGAGAGTTGTACATCACTAAGAGAAGACAGTGGCAGAAAGGTGAATGGCCTTTCTCACTGAGGCTGAGGCCTCCCAATGCCTAGAAGGAAGGAAAGGTGGAATATCTGGAATTTGACTAAATTGAAGACTGCAAATTTACCAAGCAGCTGTGTGGTCCTGGGGGTGACTGATCCTTATCATTATTATTTGCAATTAGATGGACTAGAAGATTGAGATAGAAGCCAGCTTTAATTACAGGGATATGGTTCATGTTCCATTTTTGCAAATGGGTATATCTCTGGGAAAATCACATGAGTTGCTATGCCACACAGTTATAGGCAAAAGGTAATAATGGTGGATAGAAGGCTAATTTTGTGCAGTGTCCATGGTTTCCAGACAGACACCTTACTTTTATGTGTGTCACCAAGTAGGAAGCAAGTCTAAGACATGTTCTGAGGAGACCTCTGGTGATGAGAGGACAGCTACCCCTGACATAGTGGCAGGAGTGCCAATCTGTGTGTGTGTGTGTGTGTGTGCACACACATGTTCCTATACTTTTCCATATTTGTGTTAGTCTCACTCCATATTTTTTAGGATGAGCCCTTTTATGCATCCCACATTACCACACCCACTCTCAAGTGTCAAAGTGAAAGATAGTCATCTGTAATTAGGGTTACCTGGATGAGAAACTGAATGTACATGTGGGGCCAGATCACATATGCCAATAGAATTCTGTACAACCTCTGCAGCAACCTGCCCAGAAAGCCAAACCACAATCTCTGCAGGAATCAGCCAAGAGTAGTCAGGACTTGGTCAATGACTGCTAGCTTCCCTGAGTTTTGCCCCCTGCTCCCAAATCAGGACCAACTGGAAAAAGCCAAACCAATCACACAGGATGTCCCACTTCTAGTTCCCCTGCCCCCAGCCTCCCATGCCAACAGCCTCCTATCATGACATTCTCCCTTTTTTCCTATAAGCTTTCCCTCTCTTCTGCCTGCCTTTGAGTCTCAGCCAAGTGCAAATGATGGTGGCTGACTTCCTTGCTCTAGCAAGTGCTGAATAAATAGCCTCTGCTTGTTCTCATTTGGATGGCCTTTGTTTATTTCCGGACAGAGAACCTTTGACTCCTGCTCTTGCCAACAGAGGAACACACAGGAGCTGAGAGGTTGAAAAAGCTATAACTTTCCTCCTTTATTGCTCTTCTCTTATACTATTGGGTTGGAAAATCTGGTGCCAGATTTGACTCACAAAAATTGTAGAAAATGATTTGTCTGATAAATAAATAGTTCCATTCACTGGTTATACAACTTTTGATAATTGGGGTGCAACATGGAGCAAGTTTTCAATGTACAATTTTATTTTTATCCATTTATTAGAATTTTATTCTTTTTATTTCTGATTATTATCAGCCAAACATACACATAAGATGACGTGTCCACCATTGAGAAGATGAGATATCCTCTGCCAACACTGATGACTACCTGGGACAGTTGGATAGCAGTGGAGAGGAAGTGGCTGAGATTCTATGGAGGGAGACATACCTGGACCTGAGTCCTGGCCTCAAAACTCACTGGGTGTGTGAGCCTGTCTCATCATTTATAAACGGGCTTACCAAGTGTGCCTACTTTGTGTGTGTGTGTGTGTGTGTTTTTTTTTTTTGTGAGAACTGACTGAAAGTACAGTTAGTAATATATTAAAAAACACAACATATTGTGATATGGTAATTTATAACAAGAAGTACATATTTGCTCTTAATCTCCATTTCTGGCCCAGAGCTCCTAAAACCCTTGGAATTCCTAAATGATGAGTGTGATAAATGTGCTTGATATTCATAACAAACCCTTTTCAAACTCACCTGAATTTATATTAATGAGGCGATTTTTTTGGAGAGCCCCTAGATAACCACAGGATGGAAGCTTGTTGCTGGGGAAATGAACCATGTCATTAAATGTTGGAATTTTCAGTCTCAACCCCCTGAACTCAGAGGCGGGAAAAGGGCTGGCAGTTGAGCCAATCACCAATAGTCAATGATTTAATGTCTGTGTAATGAAGTCTCCATAAATCCCCAAAAGGATGGGGTTTGGAAAGCTTTCGGGTTGCTGAACCAGAAGGCATCCATGTGCACAGCTCCAGCCTCATGGAAACAGCTCTTATGTATACCTCCATCTGACTATTCATTCATTTCCTTCAATATCCTTTGTAGTAAACTGGTAATCTTAGTAGTAATCTAGTAATCATTCATATCCTTCAATATCTTTTGTAATAAACTGGTAATCTCAGTTCTGTGAGATGCTCTAGAAAATTAGTCAAACTCAAGAAAGGGGACATGGGAACCTCTGATTTATCACCAATTAGTCAGAAGCACAGGTAACAACCTGGACTTGTGATTGGTGCCTGAAGTGGGGGCAATCTTGGGGGCTGAGACCTTAACGTGTGGGATCTGATACTGTCTCCAGGTAGATAGTGTCAGAATCAAGTTGAATCTGTGGGACACCCTGACAGTGTCTGTGGCTAATTAATTGTTTGGTGGTGTTGGAAAAACACACAATGGATATATCAATATGGAAAGGTAAATGCTGCTACTATTACTGTCACTCCATATTGTGAGCAAATAATTAGTGAGGACAAATGATGTCCACAAGGATGACTTGCCTGTCTTACCATGAAATAATGATCTTTGTCTTTCTGTTTTTATTTTCTGTAAGTTATAATTTTGGGATTTTTTAACACGGTCTCAGAACCAATAACATCAAGATGTTTTACAGTTTGCTGAAAACAAGAAATGCCTTGGGCATATTTGGCAGTAATTATTAGCCTCTGGAATGTTTGGGGGTTATAGGGGTAATGATATAATGCTGGAATTTGAACAGGTCCTCCAGGATCCCCTGCCCCCTGACTCTGAGGTGTAGATGCATCTTAGGGGCAAGGAGCATGAGATAACTGTCTGCAGACAAAGTGCTGGTAGTTAGTGGGGTCACTTATTTACATCCATGGGGAGCTAAGAAAGTCTGGAAGTCACTAAATATCTTTGTATCCTCCTCTGGGGTCTAGCTTCCCTAATAGTTTGTGTATATTGGCAATATACCTTCTTAGAAGGTTAAAGAAAGAAAACTAACTAGAACTTCCTACAGCCCCATAGCTCCTAATTGTTCTTTTGTTGGAGATGCTTATTGGTCTGGAACAAGTCCCCCGCAGAGTCTGCTCTTTGGGCCTTTCAAATGACCCTCCATTGTTGATGTGGACATAACTGTCTGCCTTAAGTCCTGGTTGTCAGGGTTCTCCACTGTAAAGTTACACTTCCCCACTTCATTTCCATACTGTGTGGCCCATATTGAAGGGGTGGGAAGCCATGTTCCACATGCTTGACAGTGGAGTGTCTACATAAATATTAGAAATCTTTCTGGAAAGGGGATTTGTCTTTTCTTCCCCATTTATTTATTTATTCATTCAGTCCTTAATATCATTATGGCTCATGGGGGTTTATTTAAATTTGGGTTATAATCCAACACTACTTTATTTTGTTGCTCAAATGTTGCCAGCTTTGGGCAGTGGGAGCTCTTTTAGTTGGCTGCTGTGTCCTGTGTCCCTTCAGCATACACCTTTTTTTTTTTTTTAACAAAAAACACTTTCTTACTTTTTGGCACTACAAGATATTCCAGGCTTATCTTATGTGTTTCCCCATGCCCACACCAGCCATTTCTCCACAGAGTCCTTGTTCCTTTTATTGTAGAATGGCAATAGAAATCAATATCTGGGTGCTAAGTATGCTCAGTATGCTCATTGATACTGGAAGGTGGTTGATTCTAGGACTTGTCAGCTGACAAAGAGATGTATGTATATATACTAGCCTGTGTATACACACGTCTATAAATACTTCTACAATCATATTAAGCTAAACATGAGTTTATGCTAATATCTACAACTCCAGTCCATTACTACATGGAAGCTTATAGCTCTCCTTCCCTTGCTTATTGGTAAACTCCCACTCCAACAGTCAGAGTACTGGCTCCCACTGTCTGCCATTCATTCATTGTTCAACTCTGGTATACATGTGTTACAGAATTAGAATTGTGAACCCATATTCTCCTGGGATACAACAGTGCTTACATGCAGTTCCTTTTGCCTTTAGTCTAAAAGACATCACACATTTACAGAGTTATTTAGGTCAGCATCTTTCTGTCACCCCTTCAGGAGATTGTTTCATATATTTGTAGCACAGTTAGATTGCCTGGCAAATTCTAGATTCCATCCTGGGATTCCACAATCTCCTAAATTATTTTTTTTAAGTTTTCACAATTAACATTCATTCTTTGTGCTTTAAAGCTTGTGACATTTTGGTAAATGCATAGTGTCATGTATCTATGATTACAGTATTGTACAGAATAGTTTTACTGCCCTAAAAATCCCCCATGCTTTACCTATTCAATTTCCTACCTCAAATTCCTGACAAAGCCTGATATTTTTAAAGTCTCTATAAAGCTACTATAAACATTCATGTGCATGTTTTGTGTGGGCATAAGTTTTCAGGTCAATTGGTTAAATACTTAGGAGTACAACTGATAAATTTTATGGTAAGTCTACATTTAGCTTTGTATGAAACTGCCTAACTGTCTTCCAGTGTGGCTGTTGCATTATGCATCCTCTTCAGCAATCGGTATTGGCAGTTTTGTGGATTTTGGTCATCCTTGTAGGATGCAGTGGTTTCTCATCATTTTAATTTGAAATTCTCTAATGTCGGGCTGAACATCTTTCATAAGGTTATTTGCCACTTGTATATCTTCAGTAATGTGGCTTTTCAGATTTTTTGGCCTATTTTTTAATGTTTTTATTGTTATGTTAATCACCATACATTACATCATTAGTTTTTGATGTAGTGTTCCATGATTCATTGTTTGTGCATAAAACCCAGTGCTCCACGCAGAACGTGCCCGCTTTAATAACCTTCACAAAGCTAACCCATCCCCCCTCCCCCCTCCCCTCTAGAACACTCAGTTTGTTTTTCAGAGTCCATTGACTCTCATGGTTCGTCTCCCCCTCCAATTTACTCCCCTTCATTCTTCCCCTTCTGCTATCTTCTTCTTCTACTTTTTTTCTTAATATATATTGCATTATACGTTTCAGAGGTACAGATCTGTGATTCAACAGTCTTGCACAATTCACAGCGCTCCCCATAGCACATACTCTCCCCAATGTCGACCACCCAACCACCCCATCCCTCCCAGCAACACTCAGTTTGTTTCCTGAGATTAAGAATTCCTCATATCAGTGAGGTCATATGATACATGTCTTTCTCTAATTGATTTATTTCACTCAGCATAACACCCTCCAGTTCCATCCACGTCGTTGCAAGTGGCAAGATCTCATTCCTTTTGATGGCTGCATAATATTCAATTGTGCATATATACCACATCTTCTTTATCCATTCATCTGTCAATGGGCATCTTGGCTCTTTCCACAGTTTGGCTATTGTGGACATTGCTGCTATAAACATTGGGATGCACGTACCCCTTCAGGTCCCTACATTTGTATCTTTGGGGTAAATACCCAGTAGTGCAAGTGCTTGATCATATGGTAGCTCTAATTTCAACTGTTTGAGGAACCTCCATACTGTTTTTCAGAGTGGCTACACCAGCTTGCATTCCCACCAACAGTGAAGGAGGGTTCCCCTTTCTCCGCATCCCCGTCAACATCTGTCATTTCCTGACTTGTTAATTTACCATTCTGACTGATGTGAGGTGGTATCTCATTGAGGTTTTGATTGGATTTCCCTGATGCCGAGGGATGTTGATCACTTTTTCATGTGTCTGTTGGCCATTTGGATGTCTTTGGGAAAATGTCTATTCATGTCGTCTGCCCATTTCTTGATTGGATTATTTGTTCTTTGGGTGTTGAGTTTAATAAGTTCTTTATAGATTTTAGATACTAGCCCTTTATCTGTATGTCCTTTGCAAATATTTTCTCCCATTCTGTCGGTTGTCTTTTGGTTTTGTGGACTGTTTCTTTTGCTGTGCAAAAGCTTTTTATCTTGATGAAATCCCAATAGTTCATTTTTTGCCCTTGCTTCCCTTGCCTTTGGCGATGTTTCTAGGAAGAAGTTGCTGTGGCTGAGGTCGAAGAGGTTGCTACCTGTGTTCTTCTCTAGGATTTTGATGGACTCCTATCTCACATTTAGGTCTTTCAACCATTTGGAGTCTATTTTTGTGTGTGGTGTAAGGAAATGGTCCAGTTTCATTCTTCTGCATGTGGCTGTCCAATTTTCCCAACACCATTTGTTGAAGAGACTGTCTTTTTGCCATTGGACATTCTTTCCTGCTTTGACAAAGATGAGTTGACCATAGAGTTTAGGGTCCATTTCAGGGCTCTCTATTCTGTTCCATTTTCTATGTGTCTATTTTTGTGCCAGTACCATACTGTCTTGATGATGACAGCTTTGTAATAGAGTTGGAAGTCCGGAATTGTGATGCTGCCAGGTTTGCATTTCCTTTTCACCATTCCTCTGGCTATTCGGGGTCTTTTCTGGTTCCATACAAATTTTAGGATTATTTGTTCCATTTCTTTGAAAAAAAGTGGTTAGTATTTTGATGGGGATTGCATTGAATGTGTAGATTCCTCTAGGTAGCATTGACATCTTCACAATGTTTGTTTTTCCAATCCATGAGCATGGAACGTTTTTCCATTTCTTTGTGTCTTCCTCAATTTCTTTCATGAGTATTTTATACTTTTCTGAGTACAGATCCTATGCCTCTTTCGTTAAATTTATTCCTAGGTATCTTATGGTTTTGGGTGCAATTGTAAATGGGATTGATGTCCTAATTTCTCTTTCTTCTGTCTTGTTGTTGGTGTATAAGAATGCCATTGATTTCTGTGCATTGATTTTACATTCTGCCACTTTACTGATCCTGTATGAGTTCTAGCAGTTTTGGGGTGGAGTCTTTTGGGTTTTCCACATAAAGTATCATATCATCTGCAAACAGAGTTTGACTTCTTCTTTGCTAATTTGGATGCCTTTGATTTCTTTTTGTTGTCTGATTGCTGTCGCTAGACTTCTAATACTATGTTGAAGAGCAGTGGTGATAGTGGATATCCCTGCCGCGTTCCTGACCTTAGGTGGAAAGCTCCCAGTATTTCCCCATTGAGAATGATGTTCGCCGTGGGTTTTTCATAGATGGCTTTGATGATATTGAGGTATGTACCCTTCATCCCTACTCTGAAGAGTTTTGATCAAGAAAGGATGCTGTACTTTGTCAAATCCTTTTTTTGCATCTATTGAGAGGACCATATGGTTCTTGTTCTTTCTTTTATTAATGTATTGTATCACATTGACTTGCGGATGTTGAACCAATCTTGCAGCCCAGGGATAAATCCCACTTGGGCATGGTGAATAATCCTTTTAATGTACTGTTGGATCGTATTGGCTAGTAGTTTGGTGAGAATTTTTGCATCCATGTTTATCAAGGATATTGGTCTGTAATTCTCCTTTTGGATGGGGTCCTTGTCTGGTTTTGGGATCAAGGTAATGGTGGCCTCATAAAATGAGTTTGGAAGTTTTCCTTCCATTTCTATTCTTTGGAACAGTTTCAGAAGTATAGGTATTAATTCTTCTTTAAATGTTTGGTAGAGTTCCCTTCAGAAGCCATCTGGCCCTTGGCTTTTGTTTGTTGGGAGATTTTTGATGACTGCTTCAATTTCCTTAGGGGTTATAGGTTGGTCCAGTTTTTCTGTTTCTTCCTTGTTCAGTTTTGATAGTTGATACATCTCTACGAATGCATCCATTTCTTTCAGATTATCTAATTTGCTGGCATAGAGTTGCTCATAATATATTCTTATAATTGTTTGTATTTCTTTGGTGTTGGTTGTGATCTCTCCTCTTTCATTCATGATTTTGTTGATTTGGGTCATTTCTCTTTTCTTTTTGGATAAGTCCGGCCAGGGGTTTATCAGTCTTGTTAATCTTTCAAAGAACCAGCTCCTTGTTTCATTGATCTGTTCTTTTGTTTTTTGGTTTCTATTTCATTGATTTCTGCTCTGATCTTTATTATTTCTCTTCTCCTGCTGGGTTTAGGCTTTATTTGCTCTTCTTTCTCTAGCTCCTTTAGGTGTAGGGTTAGGTTGTGTATTTGAGACCATTCTTGTTTCTTGAGAAAGGCTTTTATTGCTATATACTTTCCCCCTAGGACTCCCTGTGCTGTATCCCAAAGATTTTGATCAGTTGAGTTTTCATTTTCATTGGTTTCCATGAATTTTTTTAATTCTTCTTTAATTTCCTGGTCTTCCCATTCATTCTTTAGTAGGATGCTCTTTAGCCTCCATGTATTTAAGTACTTTCTGACTTTCCTCTTGTGATTGAGTTCTAGTTTCAAAGCATTGTGGTCTGAAAATATGCAGGCCATATTCCCAAACTTTCAGTACTGGTTTAGACCTGTTTTGTGACCTAAGACGTGATCTATTCTGGAGAATGTTCCATGGGCAGTGGAGAAGAATGTGTATTCTGTTGCTTTGTGATGGGATGTTCTGAATATATCTGTGAAGTCCATTTTGTCCAGTGTGTCATTTAAAATCTTTATTTCCTTGTTGATATTTTGCTTAGATGATCCATTCATTTCAGTGAGGGAGGTCTTAAAATCCACCACTATTATTGTATTGTTTTCAATGTGTTTCTTTGCTTTTGTTATTCACTGCCTTATATAATTTGCTGCTCCCATGTTAGAGACATAGATATTTACAATTGTTAAATCTTTTTAGGTAGACCCTTTAAGTAGGATATAGTGTCACTCCTCATCTCTTATTACAGTCTTTGGTTTAAAATCTAATTTGTCTGATATAAGGATTTTCACCCCAGCTATCTTTTGGTGTCCATTAGCATGGTAAATTGTTTTCCAGCCCTTCACTTTCAATGTGGGGGTTTCTTTGGTTATAAAATGATTCTGTTTCAAACAGCATATTGATGGGTCTTGTTTTTTATTATTTTTTTATTGTTATGTTAATCACCATATATTACATCATTAGTTTTTGATGTAGTGTTCCATGATTCATTGTTTGTGCATAACACCCAGTGCTCCATGCAGAATGTGCCCTCTTTAATACCCATTACCAGGCTAACACATCCCCCTACCCTCCTCCCCTCTAGAACCCTCAGTTTGTATTTCAGAGTCCATCATCTCTCATGGTTCATGTCCCCCTCTGACTTACTCCCCATCATTCTTCCTCTCTTGTTATCTCCTTCTTTTTCTTTTTTCTTAAAATATGTTGCGTTATTTGTTTCAGAAGTACAGATCTGTGATTCAACAGTCTTGCACAATTCACAGCGCTCACCATAGCACATACCCTCCCCAATGTCTATCACCCAGCCACCCCATCCCACCCACCGCCAACCACTCCACTAACACTCAGTTTGTCTCCTGAGATTAAGAATTGCTCATATCAGTGAGGTCATATGATACATGTCTTTCTCTAATTGACTTATTTAACTCAACATAATACCCTCCAGTTCCATCCACGTCGTTGCAAATTGCAAGATGTCATTCCTTTTGATGGCTGCATAATATTCCATTGTGTATATATACCACTTCTTCTTTATCCATTCATCTGTCGATGGACATCTTGGCTCTTTCCACAGTTTGGCTATTGTGGACATTGCTGCTATAAACATTGGGGTGCATGTACCCCTTCGGGTCCCTACATTTGTATCTTTGGGGTAAATACCCAGTAGTGCAAGTGCTGGATCGAATGGTAGCTCTAATTTCAACTGTTTGAGGAACCTCCATACTGTTTTCCAGAGTGGTTGCACCAGCTTGCATTCCCACCAACAGTGTAGGAGGGTTCCCCTTTCTCCACATTCCCGCCAACATCTGTCGTTTCCTGACTTGTTAATTTAAGCCATTCTGATGGGTGTGAGGTGGTATCTCATTGAGGTTTTGATTTGGATTTCCCTGATGCCGAATGATGTTGAGAACTTTTTCATGTGCCTGTTGGCCATTTGGATGTCTTCTTTGGAAAAAAGTCTGTTCATGTCTTCTGCCCATTTCTTGATTGGATTATTTGTTCTTTGGGTGTTGAGTTGGGTAAGTTCTTTATAGATTTTGGATACTAGCCATTTATCTGATAGGTCATTTGCAAATATTTTCTCCCATTCTGTCGGTTGTCTTTTGGTTTTGTGGACTGTTTCTTTTGCTGTGCAAAAGCTTTTTATCTTGATGAAATCCCAATAGTTCATTTTTGCCCTGGCTTCCCGTGCCTTTGGTGATGTTTCTATGAAGAAGTTGCTGCGGCTGAGGTCGAAGAGGTTGCTACCTGTGTTCTCCTCTAGGATTTTGTTGGACTCCTTTCTCGCGTTTAGGTCTTTCAACCATTTGGAGTCTATTTTTGTGTGTGGTATAAGGAAATGGTCCAGTTTCATTCTTCTGCATGTGGCTGTCCAATTTTCCCAACACCATTTGTTGAAGAGACTGTCTTTTTGCCATTGGACATTCTTTCCTGCTTTGTCAAAGATGAGTTGACCATAGAGTTGAGGGTCCATTTCTGGGCTCCCGATTCTGTTCCATTGATCTATGTGTCTGTTTTTGTGCCAGCACCATACTGTCTTGATGATGAGAGCTTTGTAATAGAGCTGGAAGTCCGGAATTGTGATGCCGCCAGGTTTGCTTTTCTTTTTCAATAGTCCTCTGGCTATTCGGGGTCTCTTCTGGTTCCATACAAATGTTAGGATGATTTGTTCCATTTCTTTGAAAAAGGAGGATGGTATTTTGATGGGGATTGCATTGAATGTGTAGACTGCTCTAGGTAGCATTGACATCTTCACAATGTTGGTTCTCCCATTCCATGAGCATGGAACGTTTTTCCATTTCTTTGTGTCTTCTTCAAATTCTTTCATGAGTATTTTATAGTTTTCTGAGTACAGATCCTTTGCCTCTTTGGTTAGATTTATTCCTAAGTATCTAATGGTTTTGGGTGTAATTGTAAATGGGATCGACTCCTTGATTTGTCTCTCTTCTGTCTTGTTGTTGGTGTATAGGAATGCCACTGATTTCTGTGCATTGATATTATATCCTGCTACTTGACTGAATTCCTGAATGAGTTCTAGCAGTTTTGGGGTGGAGTCTTTTGGGTTTTCCACATACAGTATCATATCATCTGCAACAGTGAGAGTTTGACTTCCTCTTTGCCGATTTGGATGCCTTTGATTTCTTTTTGTTGTCTGATTGCTGTGGCTAGGACTTCTAATACAATGTTGAATAGCAGTGGTGAGAGTGGACATCCCTGCCGCATTCCTGACCTTAGGGGAAAATCTCGCAGCTTTTCCCCATCGAGAATGATATTCGCTGTAGGTTTTTCATAGATGGCCTTTATGATATTGAGGTATGTACCCTGTATCCCTATACTCTGAAGAGTATATCCTTGCAGCATCCTGCAAGAAAGGATGCTGTACTTTGTCAAATGTTTTTTCTGCATCTATTCAGAGGATCATATGATTTTGTTCTTTCTTTTGTTAATGTATTGTATCACGTTGATTGAGTTGCGGAAGTTGAACCAGACTTGCAGCCCAGGGATAAATCCCACTTGGTCGTGGTGAATAACCCTTTGAATGTACTGTTGGATCCTATTGTCTAGTATTTTGGTGAGAATTTTTGCATCCATGTTCATCAAGGATATTGTTCTGTAGTTCTCCTTTTTGATGGGGTCTCTGTCTGGTTTTGGGATGAAGGTAATGCTGGCCTCATAAAATGAGTTTGGAAGTTTCCCTTCCATTTCTATTTTTTGGAACAGTTTCAGGAGAATAGGTATTAATTCTTCCTTAAATGTCTGATAAAATTCCCCTGGGAAACCATCTGGCCCTGGGCTTTTGTTTCTTGGGAGATTTTTGATGCCTGCTTCAATTTCCTTAGTGGTTATAGGTCTGTTCAGGTTTTCTATTTCTTCCTGGTTCATTTTTTGTAATTGATATATCTCTAGGAATGCACCCATTTTTGCAGGTTATCTAATTTGCTGGGATAGAGTTGCTCATAATATGTTCTTATATTTGTTTTTATTTCTTTGGTGTTGGTTGTGATCTCTCCTCTTTCATTCATTATTTTGTTGATTTGGGTCATTTCTCTTTTCTTTTTGATAAGTCTGGCCAGGGGTTTATCAATCTTGTTAATTCTTTCAAAGAACCAGCTCCTAGTTTCGTTGATCTGTTCTACTGTTCTTTTGGTTTCTAGTTCATTGATTTCTGCTCTGATCTTTATTATTTCTCTTCTCCTGCTGCGTTTAGGCTTTCTTTGCTGTTCTTTCTCCAGCTCCTTTAGGTGTAGGGTTAGGTTGTGTATTTGAGACCTTTCTTGTTTCTTGAGAAAGGCTTGTATTGCTATATACTTTCCTCTCTGGACTGCCTTTGTTGTATCCCAAAGATTTTGAACAGTTGTGTTTTCATTTTCATTGGTTTCCATGAATTTTTTTAATTCTTTTTAATTTCCTGGTTGACCCATTCATTCTTTAGTAGGATGCTCTTTAGCCTCCATGTATTTGAATTCTTTCCAACTTTCCTCTTGTGATTGAGTTCTAGTGTCAAAGCATTGTGGTCTGAAAATATCCAGGGAATGATCCCAATCTTTTGGTACCGGTTGAGTCCTGATTTGTGACCTAGGATGTGATCAATTCTGGAGAATGTTCCATGGGCCCTAGAGAAGAATGTGTATTCCGTTGCTTTGGGTTGGAATGTTCTGAATATATCTGTGAAGTCCATTTGATCCATTGTGTCATTTAAAGTCTTTATTTCTTTGTTGATCTTTTGCTTAGATGATCTATCCATTTCAGTCAGGGGGTGTTAAAGTCCCCCACTATTATTGTATTGTTTTAAATGTGCTTCCCTGCTTTTGTTATTAATTGCCTTGTATAATTGGCTGCTCCCATGTTCAGGGCATGGATATTTACACTTGTTAGATCTTCTTGTTGGATAGACCCTTTAAGTAGGATATAGTGTCCTTCCTCATCTCTTATTACAGTCTTTGCTTTAAAATCTAGTTTGTCTGATATAAGGATTGCCACCCCAGCTTTCTTTTGGTGTCCATTAGCATGGTAAATTGTTTTCCACCCCCTCACTTTCAATCTGGGGCTGTCTTTGGGTCTAAAATGAGTCTCTTGCAGACAGGATATTGATGGGTCTTGTTTTTTATTCCAATCTGATAGCCTGTGTCTATTGCTTGGGGCATTGAGCCCACTGACATTCAGGGTAACTATTGAAAGGTGTGAATTTAGTGCCATTGTATTGCTTGTAAGGTGACTGTTACTGTATATTGTCTGTGTTTCTTTCCGATCTATCCTGCTATTAGGCTCTCTCTTTGCTTAGAGGACCTCTTTCTATATTTCTTGGAGGGCTGATTTCGTGTTTGCAAATTCCTTTAGTTTTTGTTTGTCCTGGAAGCTTTTTATCTCTCCTTCTATTTTCAATGACAGCCCAGCTGGATATAGTATTCTTGGCTGCATATTTTTCTCGTTTAGTGCTCTGAGGATATCTTGCCAGGCCTTTCTGGCCTGCCATGTCTCTGTGGATAGGTCTGTTGCCAATCTAAAATTTCTACCATTGTAGGTTACATATCTCTTCTCCCAAGCTGCTTTCAGGATTTTCTCTTTGTGTCTGAGACTCGTAAATTTTACTATTAGATGTTGGGGTGTTGACCTATTATTATTGATTTTGAGAGGGGTTCTCTGTGCCTCCTGGATTTTGATGCCTGTTTCCTTCCTCACGTTAGGGAAGTTCTCTGCTATTATTTACTCCAATATACCTTCTGCCCCCCTCTCTCTCTCTTCTTCTTCTGGGATCTCAATTATTCTAATGTTGTTTCATCTTATCGTATCACTTATCTCTCGAATTCTGCGCTCGTAATCCTGTAGTTGTTTCTCTCTTTTTCTCAGCCTCTTTATTTTCCATCATTTGGTCTTCTATATCGCTGATTCTCTCTTCTGCCTCATTTATCCTAGCATTTAGTGCCCCCATTTTGATTGCACCTCATCAATAGCCTTTTTGATTTCGACTTGGTTAAATTTTAGTTCTTTTATTTCTCCAGGAAGGGTTTCTCTAATAACTTCCACGCTTTTTTCAAGCCCAGCTAGTATCTTTAAGGTTATGATTCTGAACTCTAGTTCCGACATCGTACTAATGTCCGTATTGAGTAGGTCCCTGGCTGACGGTACTACCTCTTGTTCTTTTTGCTGAGGTGATTCTTTTTCGTCTTGTCATTTTTTCCAGAGGAGAATAGATGAATGAGAGAACAAAATGCTAACAGGTTTACAACGGCCCCAGCAAATATACTGTATAAAAATCAGAAAAGACCTGAAACCAGGGGAAAAGAAAGGGAAAGAAAGAAAAAAGAAAGAGAAAAAAAAGATAAAAACAAAAACAGAACAATACAAAAAAAGCAGAATATGATCAAATATGATCAAGCTAGTGCATAGATCAGTGCCACACACTAGATTTTGGGCATATTTTGGTCTGTTAGAAAAAAGTGCCTCCTAAAATTTTAAAGGAAGAAAGACATATATGTACAAAATAAGGGTTGATACAATGAAGGGATGGAAGATGACTGTAAAGATGAAAATTATAAAAGATTTTATAAAAGGATTTGATAAGATAAGCAGTTGTTTGAAAAAAGAAAGAAGATTTAAGAAAAAAAAGGAAAAAGTGAGAGAATATGATTAGGCAGGAGACTAGAACAGAGCCATACACTAGTGATTTAGGGTATATTTTGATCTGTTAGAAGAAATTGTATCTCAAAATTTTAAAGAGAGAACAACTTATATATATATGCCAAAAATAAGGGTAACTACTATGAAGGGATAAAATATGACTCTAAAAATGAAAAATAAAAAAAGTTTTTTTTTTTAAAAGGATTGATAAGATGTTGGTTGAAAAAGGGAAAAAGAAAAATAAAAAAAAAAACAGTTAACAAAAATTAACTTTGAAGAACTAATGAATCATGGTAAAAAAAAATAGTCATGAATCTATGTGCAGTATTCCCCTAGCGCTGGAGTTCTCCCGTTCTCCTTGATCAGTAAACTTGGTCTTGGCTTGCTGGCTGTTCGTGCTGATCTTCTGGGGGAGCGGCCTGTTGCTGTGGTTTCCAAATGTCTTTGCCGGAGGCGGAATTTCCCCGCCCCGTCGTTCTGGGCTAAGGAAGCTGCTCGGGTTTGCTCTCAGGAGCTTTTGTTCCCTGCAAGCTCTCGGCACAGCTTTGGAGGACCAGGGCAAAATGGTGGCCTCCCAATCTCCACCCGGAGGAGCTGAGAACTCGGGGCCCCGCCTCTCAGTGTGCCCCCAGAGAAAAGCAGTCACTCCCGTCGCCCCTGTCTCCGGCCGCACTCCGTGCTCACCTGGCCTGTGACCGAGCGTTGTTGTCTCTGGCACCCGACCCTGTGTGGAGTCTCCAAACCTAGCAGATCCCTGCAGTGCGTTCCCGTGCCGCTCCTCCCCGGGAAAGAAGGGGAGTCTCCCCGGCTCTGCCGCTTGTTGCGTCCCTGCTGGAGGAGCAGTGGCCCGACTGGGCCGCGGATCACAGTTTATGGTAACCCCGAGCTGAGTGCCCGCGCCTCGGCTCCGTCTCTGCAGCCAGCTTCCCCGCTCTGATACCTGGGAGCTCTGGCGCACTCAGGCACCCCCGGTCTTTTTGTGACCCCAAGGGTCCTGAGACCACACTGTCCCGGGAGGATTCCACCCCCTGCTTAGCCACTGCAGCAACGTCCCTCAGCCGAGCCAACTTCTAAAAGGTCCGATTTTGTGCTCCGCGGCTCTATCACTTACCAGAAGCGGCCGGCGGAGGTCCCTCCCCCGCTGTCTATCCTCCCGAATATCGCCTCGGATTCACTTCTCCGCACGTCCTACCTTCCAGTAAGTGGTCGCTTCTCTGTTCAGAGAGTTGTTGCTACTCTCCTCTTCGATCTCCTGTTGAGTTCGTAGGTGTTCAGAATGGTTTGATCCCTATTCAGCTGAATTCCTGAGTCCAGACGCAATCCAGGTCTCCTACTCCTCCGCCATCTTGCTCCGCCCCCCTGGGTCTTGTTTTTTAATCCAATCTGATAGCCTGTTTCTTTTGATTGGGGCATTTAGCCCATTCACATTCAGGGTAACTATTGAAAGATATGAATTTAGTGCCATTGTATTGCCTGTAAGGTGACTGTTGTTATATATTGTCTGTTTCCTTTCTGGTCTATGTTGCTTTTAGGCTCTCTCTTTGCTTAGAGGAGCCCTTTCAATATTTCTTTTAGGGCCGGTTTCGTGTTTGCAAAATCCTTTAGTTTTTGTTTGTCCTGGAAGCTTTTTATCTCTCCTTCAATTTTTAATGACAGCCTAGCTGGATATAGTATTCTTGGCTGCATATTATTCTCATTTAGTGCTCTGAATATATTGTGCCTGTCCTTTCTGGCCTGTCATGTCTCTTTGGATAGTTTTGTTGTCAATCGAATATTTCTAACAGTGCAGATTACAGATCTCCTGCCCCGAGCTGCTTTCAGGATTTTCTCTTTGTCTGTGAGACTTTTAAATTTTACTCTTAGATGTCGGGGTGTTGACCTTTTTTTATTGATTTTGAGAGGGGTTCTCTCTGCCTCCTGGATTTTGATACTTGTTTCCATCCCCAAATTAGGGAAGTTCTCTGCTATAATTTGCTCTGATATACCTTCTTCCCCTTTCTCTCTTTCTTCTTCTTCTTCTGGGATCCCAATTATTCTAATGTTGTTTCATCTTATGGTATCGCTCTTCTCTCAAATTCTGCCCTCATGATCCAGTAATTGTTTATCTCTCTTTTTCTCTGCTTCTTTATTTTCCATCATTTGGTCTTCTATATCACTAATTCTCTCTTCTGCCTCATTTATCTTATCAGTTAGAGACTCCTTTTTTGATTTCGACTTGGTTAATTTTAGTTCTTTTATTTCTCCAAAAAGGTTTTCTTTAATAACTTCCATGCTTTTTTCAAGCCCAGCTAGTATCTTTAAAATCATCATTCTTGAACTCTACTTTTGACATTTTACTAATGTCCATATTTAGTAGGTCCCTGGCAGTCAGTACTTCCTCTTGTTCTTTTTGTTGAGGTCATTTTTCCAGTTGTCATTTGTCCAGAGGAGAATAGATGAATGAGAGAACAAAATGCTAACAGGGTAACAACGTCCCCAGGAAATATACTCTAAACAAATGAGAAAGGACCTGAAACCAGGGCAAGAGAAAGGGAAAGAAAGAAAAAAGAGACAGGAAAAAGTAAAAGATAAAAACAAACAAAAACTCAACAAAACAATAAAAACAGAATATGATCAAATATGATCAGGCTGGTGTATAGATCAGTGCCTCAGAGTAGAATTAGTTTGTATTTTAGTTTGTTATAAGAAAGTGCCTCCCAAAATTTTAAGGAAACAAAATCTTATATATGTAAAAAACTAAGGTTTGATAGGATGAAGGGATGGAATGTGACACTAACAATGAAAATTATAAAAGATTTTATGAAAGGAATTGATAAGATAAGAAGGTGTTTGAAAAAAGAAAGAAGAGGATTTATAAAAAAGGGCAAAAAAAAGGAAGAGAATGTGATCAGACAGGAGGCTGGAACAAATCCTTACACTAGAGATTTAGGGTATATTTTGATCTTTTAGAAGAAACTGTATCTCAAAATTTTAAAGAGAGAATATATATATATATATATATATATATATATATATATATATATACACACATATATGCATGCCAAAAATAAGGGTAACTACTATGAAGGGATAGAATATGACCCTAAAAATGAAAAATAAAAATGTTTATTTAAAAAAGGGGTTGATAAGATGTTGGTTGAAAAAGCGAAAAAGAAAAATTAAAAAAAATTAACTTTGAAAGACTAAAGAATCATGGTAAAAAAGCCATGATTCTATGTGCAGTATTCCCCTAGTGCTGGAGTTCTGTCGCTCTCATTGACCGGTAAACTTGTTCTTGGCTTGCTGTTCTTGCTGATCTTCTGGGGGAGGGACCTTTTGCTGTAGTTCCCAAATGTCTTTTAGGGAGGCAGAATTACCCCGCCCTTGCCGGTCGGGCTAAGTAATCTGCTCGTGTTTGCTCTTGGGAGCTTTTGTTCCCTGCAAGCTTCCGGTACAGCTTTGGAAAATGAGAGTGAAAATGGTGGCCTCCCTATCTCCACCTCCAATGAGCCAAGAACTCGGGGCCCTGCTCCTCAGTGAGCCCCCAGAGAAAAGCAGTCAATCACTCCCGTCTCCCTGGTGTCTGGCCACACTCCGTGCTCACCCGGCCTGTGACCAAGCGTTTCTATCTCTGGTGCTTGACCCCGTGTGTGGAGTCTAAACCAAGCAGATCCCTGTGGTGCCCTCCCGCACCACTTCTCCCGGGGGAGGAAGGGGAGTCTCCCCAGATCTGCCATTTGTTGTGTCCCTGCTCTGCCATGGACCATGGTCCACGGCAACCCCGAGCTGAGAGCCCACTCCTCTGCTCCGTCTCTGCACCTGGCTTCCCCAGTCTGATTCCTGGGAGCTCTACCACACTCAGGCACCCCCGGTCTTTCTGTGACCCCAAGGGTCCTGAGACCACACTGTCCTGCAAGGGTTCGATCCTCCGCTTAGCCACTGGAGCGATGTCCCTTGGCGGAGCTGAATTCTAAAATTTCCGATTTTGTGCTCTGCTGCTCTGTCACTTGCCAGAAGTGGCCGAAGGAAGCCCCCTCCCCCGCCGTCTATCCTCCGGAATATCACCTCGGATTCACTTCTCCCCACGTCCTACCTTCCAGAAAGTGGTCGTTTTTCTGTTCAGAGTTGTTGCTCTTCTTTCCTTCTATCTTCTGTTGAGTTCGTAGGTGTTTAGAATGGTTTGATCCGTATCCAGCTGAATTCCTGAGACCAGATGAAATCCATGTCTCCTACTCCTCCATCTTGCTCCCAAAATATTGTTTTTTTGCAAAAACTTCCTTTAATGGTTAATCATTATACCTTAATCTGTCAGCTGAAACAGTAAAAGGTTAATCAAAAATTAACTTTCCAGGACTAAAGAATCATGGGAAAAAAGCCATGAATTCTATGTGCAATATTCCCCTAGTGCCGACGTCCTGCCGTTCTCATTGATTGGTAAACTTGGTCTTGGCAGGCTGTTCTTGTGGATCTTCTGGGGGATCCTGTTGCCATGGTCTTAAATGTCTTTGGCCGAGGTGGAATTGCCCCTCCCTTGTTGGTCTGGGCTACGTAATCTCCTCGGGTTTGCTCTCTGGTAGCTTTTTTCCCTGCGAGGTTTCTGTACAGCTTTGGAGGACATGAATGAAAATGGCAGCCTCCCAATCTTCACCGCAGGAGCTGAGAACTCAGCCCCGCTCCTCCGTGTGCCCCCAGAGAAAAGCAGTCAATCACTCCCATCTCCTTGGTGTCTGGCCGCACTTCGTGCTCACACAGCCTGTGACCCAGCATTTCTATCTCTGCCACACAACACCGTTTGGAGTCTCCAAACCCAGCAGATCCCTACAGTGTGCTCCTGTGCCACTCCTCCTGGGGGAGGAAGGGGAGTCTCCCCAGATCTTCCACTTGTTAGGTCCCTGCTGGAAGGGCAGTGGCCCGACTGTGCTGCGGATCACAGTTTATGGCAACCCAGAGCTGTGAGCCCACTCCTTGGCTCTGTCTCTACAGCTGCCTTCCCCGATCTGATACCTGGGATCTCTGCTGCACTCAGGAACCCCTGGTGTTTCTGTGACCCCAAGGGTCCTGAGACCACAGTGTCCCAGCGAGGGTTCCACCCCCCACTTAGCCACTGGAGTGACGTTGCTCAGCACAGCCAACTCTAAATTTTGATTTTAGAACTTTAGAAGTGCTGCTCTATCACTTGCCAGTGGTGACTGACGGAGGTCCCCTCCCCACTGTCTATCTTCCCAAATATTGCCTCGCATTCACTTTTCCACACATCCTACCTTCCAGAAAGTGGTCACTTTTCTGTTCAGAGAGTTGCTGCTATTCTTTTTTCAATCTCCTGTTGAGCTCGTAGGTGTTCAGAATGGTTTGATCCCTTTCTAGCTGAATTCCTGAGACCAGACGAAATTTAGGTCTCCTACTCCTCCGCCGTCTTGGTCTTTTGGGAGATTTTTGATTACTGCTTCAATTTCCTTGCTGTTTCTGGGTCTGTTCAGGTTTTCTATTTCTTCCTGTTTCATTTTTGGCAGTTTATACATCTCTATGAATGCATACATTTCTTCCAGGTTGCCTAATTTGTAGCCACATAGTTGCTCTTAATATGTTCTTATAATTGTTTGTGTTTCTTTTGTGTTGGTTGTGATCTCTCCTCTTTCATTCATGATATTATTTATTTGGATCCTTTTCTTTTCTTTTTGATAAGTCTGCTAGGGGTTATCAACCTTACTAATTCTTTCCAAGAACCAGTGGGTAGTTTCATTCATCTGTTCTACTGTTCTTTTGGTTTCGATTGCATTAATTTCTGTTCTAATCATTACTATTTCTCTTCTCCTGCCAGGTTTAGGCTTTATTTGCTGTCTTTCTCCACGTCCGTTAGCTGTAAGGTTAGATTGTGTATTTGAGACCTTTCTTGTTTCTTGTGAAAGGCTTTTTTTTTGCTATATACTTCCCTCTTAGGACCGCCTTTGCCGCATCCCAAATCTTTTGAACAGTTGTGTTTTCACTTTCATTTGTTTCCATGAATTTGTTTTTAATTCTTCTTTAACTTCCTGGTTGACCCATTCATTCTTTAGTAGGATATTCTTTACCCTCCCTGTGTATTTGAGTTCTTTCTAAATTTCCTCTTGTGATTGAGTTCATGTTTCAAAGCATTGTTGTCTGAACATATGCAGGGAATGATTCCAGTCTTTTGGGACCAGTTGGGATCTGATCCATGACCCAGAATGTGATGTGTTCTGGAGAATGTTCCATTTGCACTAGAGAAGAATGTGTATTCTGTTGCTTTGGGATGGAATGTTCTGAATATATCTGTGAAGTCCATCTGGTCCAGTGTGTTATTCAAAGCCCTTATTTCCTTGTTGGTATTCTTCTTAGATGATATGTCCATTTCAGTGAGGGGGTTGTTAAGGTCCCCTACTATTATTGCATTATTATCAATGTGTTTCTTTGATTTTGTTATTAATTGGCTTATATAATTGGCTGATCCCGTGTTAGGGGCATAAATATTTACAATTTTTAGATCTTGTTGGATAGACCCTTTAAGTAGGATATAGTATCCTTCCTCATCTCTTATTACAGTATTTGGTTTAAAATCTAATTTGTTTGATATAAGGATTTCCACCCCAGCTTACTTTTGATAACCATTAGCGTGATATATGATTTTCCACACCCTCACTTTAAATCTGGAGGTGTTATTGGTTCTAAAATTAGTCTCTTGAGGACAACATATCAGTGGGTCTTGTTTTTTATCTAAACTGATACCCAGTGACTTTTGATTGGCACATTTAGCCCATTTACATTCAGAGTAACTATTGAATGATATGAATTTAGTTCCATTTACCTATAAAGTGACTGTTACATTATCTTGTCTCTGTTCCTTTCTCGTCTATGTTATTTTTTGGCTCTATCTTTGCTTAGAGGATCCCTTTTAATATTTCTTGTAGGGCTGTTTTGGCGATCACAAATTCTTTTAGTTTCTGTTTATCCTGGAAGCTATTTATCACTCCTATTTTGAATGATATTCAACTGGATAAAGTATTCTTGGCTACATATTTTTCTCACTTAGCGCCCTGAATATATCATGCCAGTCCTTTTTGGCCTGCCAGGTCTCTGTGGATTGGTCTGCTACCAATATAATGTTTTTACCTTTGTACATTACAGACCTCGTGTCCTGAGCTGCTTTCTGTTTGCCAATGAGACTTGTAAGTTTCACTATTATAGGTTAGGATGTTGACCTATTTTTAATGATTTTGAGATCGGCTCTCTGTGCCTCCTAGATTTTGATGCCTGTTTCCTTCCCTTGATTACAGATGTTCTCCACTATAATTTATCAAAATATATCTTCTGCCCCCCTCTCTCTTTCCTCTTCTTCTGGGATCCCAATGATTCTAATATTGTTTCACTTTATGGTATCATTTATGTCTCACATTCTCCCCTCATGATCCAGTAGTTGTTTATCTCAGCTTCTTTATTCTTTATAATTTGGTCTTCTACATCAACTAAGTCTCTCCTCTACCTCATTTATCATAGCAGTTACAGCTTCCACTTTTTATTGCATCTCATTAATTGTAATTGATTTCAACTTGGTTAGATTTAGTTCTTTTATTTCTTGGGAAAGGGATTCTCTAGTATATTCTATGCTTTTTTCAAGCCCAGCTAGTATCTTTAAATCATTATTCTGAACTCTAGTTCCAACCTCTTACTTATGTCAATATTGGTTAGATCCCTGGCAGTCAGTTCTGCCTCTTGAGGTGAGTTTTTTTCTGTCTTGTCATTCTGTCCAGAGAAGAATAGATGAATGAGAGAACAAAATACAAAAAACAGCAGCAATGATCCCAGAGAAATATACACTAAACAAATTAGAAGAAACCCAAAACCAGGTGAAAAAAAGAAAGTAAAAATAAAAGAGAATATAATCAGACAGGTGAGCAGAATAGGGCAATACACTGGATTCTGTGTGTATTTTGGTCTGTTTTTTAGAAAACTAGATCCCAAAATTGTAAAGAAAGATAAAATTTTATATGTATAAAAATAAAATTAAATACAATAAAAGGATAGAATGTAAAAATCAAAATTAAAAGACAAGAGAAAACCAAAGAAAAAAAAAACAACAAAATAAAGGAAGGGATATAAACAGATAGATGAACAGAACAGAGCAATACACTATCTCTTGAGCGTATTTTCGTCAGTTTGTTAGAAGAAACTACATCTCTAAATTGTAAAGAAGAAAAACATATATATATATAAATAAAATTAAATCCAATGAAAGGATAGAACCTAACTGTAAAATGAAAATTAAAAAAGACTTTATCCATTCATCTGTTGAAGGACATCTCTGCTCTTTCCACAGTTTGGCTATTGTGGACATTGCTGCTATGAACATTGGGGTGCATATGGCCCTTCTTTTCACTACATCTGGATAAAGAAGATGTGGTCCATATATACAATGGAATATCACTCAGCCATCAGAAAGGATGAATACTCAACTTTTGCATCAATATGGATGGGACTGGAGGAGATTATGCTAAGTGAAATAAGTCAAGCAGAGAAAGTCAATTATCACATAATTTCACTTATTTGTGGAACATAAGGAATAGCATGGAGGACATTAGGAGAAGGAAGGGAAAAATGAAGGGGGGAAATCGGAGGGAGAGATGAACCATGACAGATTGGACTCTGAGAAACAAACTGATGGTTTTCGAGGGGAGGGGTGTGGCGGAATGGGTTAGCTCAGTGATGGGTATTAAGGAGGGCACATATTGCATGGAGCTCTGGGTGTGATATGCAAACAGTGAATCATGGAACACTACATCAAAAACTAATGATGTACTGTATGGTGACTAACATAACATAATAATAAAAAAGACTTTAACAAAACAAAACAAAACAAAACAAAAACAAAAAAATGGAAGAAGAAGAAAAATAACAGCAATAACAACAACAAAAAGAATACGAACAGACAGGTGAATAGAACAGAGTCATACACCAGATTTTGGGTGCATTTTGGTCTGTTAGAAGAAACTGCATCCCAAATTGTAAAGGAAGAAAAACTTATATAGAAAAGTAAGATTAAATACAGTGAAGGGATAG
Organism: Callorhinus ursinus; assembly: GCF_003265705.2. Taxonomy (NCBI): domain Eukaryota; kingdom Metazoa; phylum Chordata; class Mammalia; order Carnivora; family Otariidae; genus Callorhinus; species Callorhinus ursinus. Next base: position 1,331,255 of record NW_027397140.1, read on the forward strand.
AATGTAACTGTAAAAATAGAACTTAAAATAATTTTAAAAAGGAGTTGATAAAATAAGAAATTGGTTGATAAAGGAAAGAAAAGAATTAAAAAAAAATAAAGTTGAAAGACTAAAGAATCATGGAGAAAAAAGCCATGTGTTCTATGTGCTGTATTCCCCTAACACTGGAGTTTTGCTGTTCTCATTGATCGGTAAACTTGGTCTTGGCTATATGCTCTTGCTGATATTCTGTGGGAGGGGACTGTTGTTTTGTATTTGCCCCAGGCAGAATTGTACTGCCTTTGCCAGGGGGCCGGACTAAATAATCTGCTCCTGTTTGTTCAACGTGGCTTTTGTTCCCTGAAGGCTTTCCATACAGCTTTAGAGGATGAGAATGAAAATGGTGACCTCCCAATCTCTGGCCTTGGAGCCAAAAGCCCAGAGCTCCATGCTTCAGTGAGCCCTAAGAGAAAAGCAGTAAATCACTCCTCTCTCCCTGGTCTCTGGCCACCCTCCGTGCTCACCTGGCCTGTGACCGAGTGTTTCTATCTCAGGCACATGACCCCATTTCAAGTCTCCAAACCCTGCAGACTCCTGTGGCACACTCACGTCTCCTTCTGGGGGGAAAGGGGGGGTCTCACTGGATCTGCCACTTGTTGGGTCCCTCCCTGCTCAGAGCGCTCTGGCCCAGCTGTGCCATGGTTTGTGGTTTATGGCGACCCCGAGCTGAGAGCCCACTCCTGGGCTCACTGATTGCAGCCAGTTTCCCTGCTCTGATGCCTGGGAGCTCTGCCACACTCAGGCATCCCGTCTTTCTGTGACCCTGAGAATCTTGAGACCACACTGTCCCAGCTCGGGTTCTGTCCCTGCTTAGTCACCTGAGCAATGTCCCTCATCAGAGCAGATTTCTAAAAGTTCTGGTTTTGTGCTCAGCTGCTGTATCACTTGCTGGTAGCCAGCTGATGGAAGGTCCCACCCCCCATGGTCTATCTTCCCATATATCACCTCAAATCCATTTCTCTGCACCTTCTAACTTACAGAAAGTGTCATTTTTCTATCAGTAGAGTTACAGCTATTCTTTTCTTAGATCTCCAGTTGAGTTCACAGGTGTTCAAAATGATTTGATAGTTATCTAGCTGAACGAAATCAAGGTCTCCTACTCCTCCAGTGTCTTGGACTTCTCTCTCTTTTCTTGCTGTTTTGGTAGTAAAGCTGTTTTCTGTGTTGTCCAATCTTCTTACCTGTGAGATCATAATTGTGAAAGCAGAAATAAGACCTATGGCACTGGGTTGGCCCCCATCTCACTCATTCCATGTAGAGAGACTCTAGAGCCATCCTCAGGGTGTCTGAGATATGCTGTGTCCCTTCTCCACATTTTCCTTTGCCTCTGTCTCCCTCATCCTCAAAAATATTTTTTGTTCACCTCTACGATGCTTGACATGATGTGTCATCTTCATGGTTCAAACCATCTTCATTGGCTTCAAACATAAATTGACTAATATCTAATTACTTTTACTGAATATTTGGGAGAATGTGTGCCCTCTCTTCCTTCCTCTCTCTTTTTTTTCTTCCTTTCACAGTGGAGGAACGTATGCAACTTTCTTATCCCATGCAGAGTGGTTCCCACCTAAACTGACATCCTAAACCCCTAACTTCTATCACAAACTGAGTACCATGGAATTTCTTCTGAACAAATGCCAATTCCCCTAAAGTAGTCCTGGTGAATACAGTTTCTTCTCTTTCTCCACATGAGAAAAGCAAAAGAATTCAAGATAAAAGAATAAGAAAAAAGTAAAAACTGATTTCAGTAGGTAAACAGAAGACTCCTTTCTGCACTGAAGGGAATAGGCACTGTAGAAAGAGAACTTGAAAATTTAGGGCAGGCATGGTTAGTCAGATAAGGTAAGTAACATTCTGGTTGAAAAGAAAAGAGAAGGAAAAAAAAAAGAAAAGAAAAGAGAAGGAGATTTGTGATGACTCAGCCAAGACAAGGGGTGTTAGACTCCTGGTTGGCTGGGACTTTTGGTGCTGAGTTTTTTTTTTTTTTTAGGAGAGTCTCAGACATCGGATGACATTATGGGTAAGAAGAGTAGAAAAGTGGAAATCTCTTTGGATCTTTATTTTACATATGTTTCTTGGTTTTTAGCTTTTAGTTGCATGTGAGAACTTAGTGTTATCAGTTGGTAGACTAGTTAAGGTTACTGAGTTTACAAAAGCTAACAGCTCCAGAGGAATTTGTGTCTGTATTATGTGGAAATCATTATTGGTTACCAAACAAAACTATCACCACTTTTTAAAAGCTTGATTTTTGTTGCAAAGTAAGAAATTATAATTGTGGGGCGCCTGGGTGGCTCAGTTGGTTAAGCGACTGCCTTCGGCTCAGGTCATGAACCTGGAGTCCCGGGATCGAGTCCCACTTCGGGCTCCCTGCTCAGCAGGGAGTCTGCTTCTCCCTCTGATCCTCTTCCCTCTCGTGCTTTCTGTCTCTCATTCTCTCTCTCTCTAAATAAATAAATAAAATCTTTAAAAAAAAAGAAATTATAATTGTGCTAAATTTTCAGTAAAAATGTCTCAAGCTACTCTACTATATGTTGCTCCCTAATTCTGTTGCCCAGGTGGCTCTAAGACTTATCAGACCAGGATCACTTGTTTTGTCTTGCTTCCACATATAACTTGATAACCCCTTTAAACTATAGAGAAATATTATTGTATCTTTACTTCCTTAGGAATGATGTTCTCCAAATTCATGAATTCTTTCCTTCATATTTAATTCTTTTTTTTAAAAAAGTTTTTATTTATTTATTTGACAGAGAGAGACACAGCAAGAGAGGGACCACAAGCAGAGGGAGTGTGAGAGGGAGAAGCAGGCTTCCCGCGAAGCAGGGAGCCCAATGTGGGGCTCGATCACAGGATCCTGGGATCATGACCTGAGCCGAAGGCAGATGCTTAACGACTGAGCCACCCAGGCGCCCCCTCCTTCATATTTAATTCTAAGAGTCACACAAAATAAGAAAAAGAAACATAAATGGAGATGCCATATGTCACTCAAAGGCAACTTGATTTGGTAAAACACTTGAGGGAAGGATTCTGGGATGCCCCCCCTACACTTTCATCTGGAAGGTAATGAGAAGAAATGAGTCCCCACTGGATGAGGCCATCAGTGTCAATGGGATAACAACTGGAATATACTTAGGGTCTTAATTTAGAGTGGTAAAGAAACTATTTCCACAAACTGATGTAAGAAGTGTGAAAATTGACTCTGCTTTGGAAGGAAATAAAGTGAGAGTCCTAACAAATTTCATTATATAAGTAAACCCACATGAATTTTACAGTTTACTGTTAAAGTAAAAACTTTTTGGAAATTGCCTTTTTGGAGATTTTACCATATTGTTGGCTTATAGTTCATTTTTCATTTTGTTTTATTCCTATTTTATTTCTAAAAATCAATTTACTTGAAGATGTCTGCTGGTAATCTTCTCAACTCTAGTATTATGTTTAGGCCAGTGCTTTATCTACATAGGGCATATATATTGAGTCTTCAGTATGACATCAGAGACTTTAGTGTCCTTCACACTAACACTACCTCTCTTAACCATTCTAGTTGTAGAGAGCCATTAGTGCCCTTAAGTCATTAGCACGAATCTTCATGTTTTATCCCAACAACTCAAAGCATTCTCTACTCATACTCCATTAATGTAGAGAAGAATATTCATATCCTTATTTTCCCTCCAATTTTCCTTTCATATTTGCCTCCATATGAATGTTGATGACATGTATATTGGTATAGTCTCTTGGGTAAGCATACTTATGTCTATTAGAGTCTGTCAAAGCAAACCATTAAGAACATTTAAATGATTATGACTAGGTAGGGCTGTTAAATATAGAGCCAAGGCACGTGCCTGGGTTCCATTTCCTTCCCTGTGGGTCAGTGGCTTGACCTTTGTGATGTTAGGAGGCAATGTGCTGCTATCCAACCAGGTAGTTTTTCTTTTCTTGTAGCTCACTGATAACTCAGAGACTCAACATATCTATATGCTTATTTGCCATTTGCATTTTCTTTTCAGCAATTTGCCTATGGTTCTCCTTTGGCAAATTTTTGGATTTGCTGTTAGTGTTACTCAGTAACCTTAACTAGTCTACCAACTGAACCAGATTTTTGACTTTTTTTTCTTATTTGTAGTTAGGTATTTTTTATATAATCTGAATATGATGTATTTATGGTATCTGTATTCATACATAAGTTTTTAGTTTTGAAGGAGTAAGATATCTCAATCTCTTCCTCTAAGACTATCACTAATTGAATATGAGGGCCTTGCTTTCTCCAAAGTCATAAAGATGGCCTATCTTTTCTAAGTTGCCTTTCTTTCCTTTCCTTTCCTTTTCTTTTCTTTTCTTTTCTTTTCTTTTCTTTTCTTTTCTTTTCT
>NW_027397140.1:1335667-1364477 GCF_003265705.2 Callorhinus ursinus
CTTTTCTTTTCTTTTCTTTTCTTTTCTTTTCTTTTCTTTTCTTTTCTTTTCTTCTTTTAAGATTTTATTTATTTATTGAGAGAGAAAGACGGAACATGAGCAGGGGAAAGGGGTAGAGGGAGAGGGAGAAGCAGACTCCCTGCTGAGCTAGGACCCACCCCCCACCAACGTTGTGCTCAATCCCAGGACACAGAGATCATAACCTGAGCTGAAGACAGATGCTTAACTGACTGAGCCACTCACTGCCCCTCTAAGTTGCCTTTATTTTCATACTAACTCTAAAATTAATCTGGGATTTGCTCTTATAAATGATGTGAATTAGCTATCTCACTATTTTCTTCCCATATTGGTACTCAATTTTAGTACCTGTGTTTACTGAAAAATCTTTTTCTTCATGGTTTTAAATGATATCTTTATCATCCACCATATCAATTCCTGAATTTATCATATAGCTTTGGGGGCTATTCTGTTCCACTAACCTGCAAATTCTGTGTCAATACTATATTGTTTAATCTCCATGGATTTCTAATAGGTTTAAGTCTCAGACAGTTAAGTTCCTATCTTTGTTTTAATTTTCAACAATGTGCAGTGGCAGTATCATAGCCAATGAGGTTTATCTGAGGCACGATTATTGCTAATTTTCAACATTGTTTTGGCTCCACTAACCCACACACCTATCAACACGTGCTTTAGGTTTAATCGATTTCTGCTAAGGACCCTGTAGATTTCTAATTGGAATTGCACTGAGTCTGCAGATTCATTTGGGGAGAAATGACATCTTCCCCCCATGTTGCTTCTTGAATGTCTATGAATATCATCTCTTGGTCTATTTACTTAGCTATTCACACAGGTCTTTCAGTAAAGTTTTATTTTCTCCATAAAGTTGTTGGCATCAGTTTATCGGCATCTTGGGAGGAAGGAAAGGCAAATGCTTATGAAGCAATAGACAGATCATCTAAGCAGAAAGTCAACAAAGAAAAAAGAGCTTTGAATGATACACTGACCAGATGGAACTCATAGATATATACAGACATTCCACCCTAAAACAACAGAATACTCATTCTTCTCAGGCAGACACAGAACTTTCTCCAAATAGACCACATACTAGGTCACAAATCAGGTCTCAACTGATACCAAAAGACGGAGATTATTCCCTGCATCTTCTCAGACCATAATGCTTTAAAACTGGAGTGCAATCACAAGAAAAAATTTGGAATAAATTCAAACACTTGGAAACTAAAGACCACTGTGCTTAAGAATGTTTGGGTCAACCAGGAAATTAAAGAAGAACTTAAACAATTCATGGAAACCAATGAGAATGAAAACACACCGGTCAAAAACCTATGGAATACTGCAAAGGCAGTCCTAAGGGGGAAATACATAGCCATCCAAGCCTCACTCAAAAAAAAGAAAAATCCTGAATTCACCAGCTAACCTTATACCTTAAAGAACTGGAGAAAAAGCAACAAATGACGCCTAAGCCATGCATTAGAGGAGAAATAATTAAGATTAGAGCAGAGATCAATGAATTAGAAACCAGAAATACAGTAGAGCAGATCAATGAAACTAGAAGCTGGTTCTTTGAAAGAATTAATAAAATTGATAATCCACTGGCCAGACATATCCAAAAGAAAAGAAACAGGACCCAAATTTATAAAATTATGAATGAAGGGGAAGAGATCATGACTAACACCAAGGAAATAGAAACAATTATTAGAAAGTATTATCAACAACTATATGCCAATAAATTGAGAAACCTGAAAGAAATGGATGGCTTCCTGGAAACCTACAAGCTGTCAAGACTGAAACAGGAAGAAATTGACAACCTGAATAAGCCAATAACCAGCAACGAGATTGAAGCAGTGATCAAAAACCTCCCAAAAAACAAGAGTCCAGGGCCTGATGGATTCCCTGGGGAATTCTACCAAACATTCAAGGAAGAAAGAATACCTCTTCTTCTGAAGATGTTTCAAATAATAGAAATAAAGGGAAAGTTTCCAGACTCATTCTATGAGGCCAGCATTACCTTGATTCCCAAACCAGGCAAAGACCCCATCAAAAAGGAGAATTTCAGACCAATATCCCTGATGAATATGGAGTCCAAAATTCTCAACAAAATCCTAGCTAATAAGATCCAACAGTACATTAAAGAGATCATACACCACGACCAAGTGGGGTTTATCCCTGGGATGCAAGGGCCATTCAACATTTGCAAATCTATCAATGTGAAGAACACATTAATAAGAGGAGAGAAAAAAAACCATATGGTCCTCTCAGTTGATACAGAAAAAGCATTTGACAAAATACAGCATCCTTTCCTGATTAAAACTCTTCAGAGTATAGGGATAGAGAAAACATTCCTCAAGTTCATAAAATCCGTCTATGAAAAACCCACAGGGAATATCATCCTCAATGGGGAAAAGCTGAGAGCTTTTCCCATAAGATCAGGAATACATCAAGGATGCCCACTCTTGCCACTATTGTTCAACATAGTACTAGAAGTCCTAGCAACAGCAATTGGACAACAAAACATAAATAAAATGTATTCAAATTGGCAAAGAAGAAGTCAAACTCTCTTTCTTCACAGAGGACATGATACTTTATGTGGAAAACCCAAAGACTGCACCCCCAAATTACCAGAACTCATACAGCAATTCAGTAATGTGGCAGGATACAAATTAATGCACAGAAATCAGTTGCTTTCTTATACACTAGCAATGGAACTGTAGAAAGAGAAATTAGAGAAAGGATTCCATTTGCAATAGCACCAAAAACCATAAGATACCTCGGAATAAACCTAACTAAAGAGGTAAAAGATCTATACTCTAGGAACTACAGAACACTCATGAAAGAAATTGAAGGAGACACAAAAAGATAGAAAATATTCCATGCTCATGGATTGGAAGAATGAACTTTGTTAAAATGTCTGTGCTGCCCAGAGCAATCTGTACCTTCAACGCCATCCTGATCAAAATACCAATGGCCAAAGACCCCATCAAAAAGGAGAATTACAGACCAATATCCTTGATGAACATGGATGCAAAAATTCTCACCAAAATACTAGCCAATAGGATCCAACAGTACATTAAAAGGATTATTCACCATGACCAAGTGGGATTTATCCCTGGGCTGCAAGGCTGGTTCAACATCCACAAATCAATCAACGTGATACAAAACATTAACAAAAGAAAGAACAAGAACCATACGATCCTCTCAATAGATGTAGAAAAAGCATTTGACAAAGTACAGCATCCTTTCTTGATCAAAACTCTTCAGAGTATAGGGATAGAGGGTACATACCTCAATATCATAAAAGCCATCTCTGAAAAACCTACAGCGAATATCATTCTCAATGGGGAAAAGCTGAGAGCTTTTCCCCTAAGGTCAGGAACGCGGCAGGGATGTCCACTATCACCACGGCTCTTCAACATAGTATTAGAAGTCCTAGCCACAGCAATCAGAAAACAAAAAGAAATCAAAGGCATCCAAATCGGCAAAGAGGAAGTCAAACTCTCACTTTTGCAGATGATATGATACTGTATGTAGAAAACCCAAAAAACTCCACTCCAAAACTGCTAGAACTCATACAGGAATTCAGTCAAGTAGGAGGATATAAAATCAGTGCACAGAAATCAGTGGCATTCCTATACACCAACAACAAGACAGAAGAGAGACAAATTAAGGAGTAGATCCCATTTACAATTGCACCCAAAACCATAAGATACCTGGGAATAAATTTAACCAAGGAGGCAAAGGATCTGTACTCAGAAAACTATAAAATATTCATGAAAGAAATTGAAGAAGACACAGAGAAATGGAAAAACGTTCCATGCTCATGGATTGGAAGTACAAACATTGTGAAGATCTCAATGCTACCTAGAGCAATCTACACATTCAATGCAATCCCCATCAAAATACCATCCACTTTTTTCAAAGACATGGAACAAATAATCCTAAAATTTGTATGGAACCAGAAGAGACCCCGAATAGCCAGAGGAATGTTGAAAAAGAAAAGCAAAGCTGGTGGCATCACAATTCCGGACTTCCAGCTCTTTTACAAAGCTGTCATCAACAAGACAGTATGGTACTGGCACAAAAACAGACACATAGGTCAATGGAACAGAATAGAGAGCCCTGAAATGGACCCTCAACTCTATGGTCAACTAATCTTTGACAAAGCAGGAAAGAATGTCCAATGGCAAAAAGACAGTCTCTTCAACAAATGGTGTTGGGAAAATTGGACAGCCACATGCAGAAGAATGAAACTGGACCATTTCCTTACACCACACACAAAAATAGACTCCAAATGGTTGAAAGACCTAAACGTGAGATAGGAGTCCATCAAAATCCTAAAGGAGAACACAGGTAGCAACCTCTTCGACCTCAGCCACAGCAACTTCTTCCTAGAAACATCGCCAAAGGCAAGGGAAGCAAGGGCAAAAATGAACTATTGGGATTTCATCAAGATAAAAAGCTTTTGCACAGCAAAAGAAACAGTCCACAAAACCAAAAGACAACCGACAGAATGGGAGAAAATATTTGCAAATGACCTATCAGATAAAGGGCTAGTATCCAAAATCTATAAAGAACTTATCAAACTCAACACCCAAAGAACAAGTAATCCAATCAAGAAATGGGCAGAAGACATGAACAGACATTTTTCCAAAGAAGACATCCAAATGGCCAACAGACACATGGAAAAGTGCTCAAGATCGCTCGGCATCAGGGAAATCCAAATCAAAACCTCAATGAGATACCACCTCACACCCGTCAGAATGGCTAAAATTAACAAGTCAGAAATCGACAGATGTTGGCGGGGATGTTGAGAAAGGGGAACCCTCCTACACTGTTGGTGGGAATGCAAGCTGGTGCAGCCACTCTGAAAAACAGTATGGAGGTTCCTCAAACAGTTGAAAATAGAGCTACCATTCGATCCATCAATTGCACTACTGGGTATTTACCCCAAAGATACAAATGTAGGGATCCGAAGGGGTACGTGCATCCCAATGTTTATAGCAGCAATATCCACAATAGCCAAACTGTGGAAAGAGCCAAGATGTCCATCGACAGATGAATGGATAAAGAAGAAGTGGTATATATACACAATGGAATATTATGCAGTCATCAAAAGGAATGACATCTTGCCATTTGCAATGATGTGGATGGAACTGGAGGGTGTTATGCTGAGTGAAATCAGTCAATCAGAGAAAGACATGTGTCATATGACCTCACTGATATGAGGAATTCTTAATCTCAGGAAACAAACTGAGGGTGTCTGGTGTGGTGGGGGGTGGGAGGGATGGGGTGGCTGGGTGATAGACATTGGGGAGGGTATGTGCTATGGTGAGCGCTGTGAATTATGCAAGACTGTTGAATCACAGATCTGTACCTCTGAAACAAATAATGCAATATATGTTAAGAAAAAAGAAAAAGAAGAAGATAGCAGGAGGGGAAGAATGAAGGGGAGTAAGTTGGAGGGGGAGACGAACCATGAGAGACGATGGACTCTGAAAAACAAACTGAGGGTTCTAGAAGGGAGGGTTTGGGGGGATGGGTTAGCCTGGTGTTGGGTATTAAAGAGGGCACATTCTGCGTGGAGCACTGGGTGTTATGCACAATGAATCATGGCACACTACATCAAAAGCTAATGATGTAATATATGGTGATTAACATAACAATAAAGAAATTAAAAAAATACCAATGGTATTTTTCAAAGAGCTGGAACAAACAATCCTAAAATTTTATGGAACCAGAAAGGACCCCAAATCACCCAGGAAATGTTGGAAAAGAAAAACAAAGTTGGAGACATCACATTGGCTGATTTCAAGGTGTATTACAAAGCTGTGATCACCAAGAGAGCATGTACTGGCACAAAAACAGACATAGAACAGAATAGAGAGCCCAGATATGGATCCTCAACTCTATGGTCAAATAATCTTCCACAAAGCAGGAAAAAATATGCAATAGAAAAAAGACTGTCTCTTCAATAAATGGTGCTGGGAAAATTGGACAGCCATATACAGAAGAACGAAACTCACACCATACACAAAGATAAACTCAAAATGGATTAAAGACCTCAATGTGAGACAGGAGTCTATCAAAATCCTACAGGAGAACATAGGCAGTAACCTCTCTGACATTGGCCACAGCAACTTCTTTCAAGACATGTCTCCAAAGGCAAAGGACACAAAGGGAAAATGAACTGTTGGGACTTCATCAAGATAAAAAACTTAGCAAATGAAACAGTCACAAAACAAAGAGGCAACCCATGGAATGGGAGAAGACTTTTGTAAATGACACTACAGACAAAGGGCTGATATCCATGATCTATAAAGAACTTCTCAAACTCAACACCCAAAAAACAAAAGTCAAAAAATGGGCAGAAGACATGAACAAACATTTCTCCCAAGAAGACACACAAATGGCTAACAGACACATGAAAAATGTTCATCATTAGGCATCAGGGAAATTGAAATCAAAACCACATTGAGATATCACCTTACACCAGTTAGAATGGCAAATATTGACAAAGCAAGAAACAACAAACGTTAGAGAGGTTGTGGAAGACGGTGAACCCTCTTACACTGTTGTTGGGAATGCAGGCTGGTATAGCCACTTTGGAAAACAGTGTGGAGGTTCCTCAAAAAATTAAAAATAGAGCTACCCCATGACCTAGCAATTGCACTACTGAGTATTTACCCCAGACAGAGATGTAGTGAAAACAAGGGCCATATGCACCCCAATGTTCATAGCAGCAATGTCCACAATAGCCGAACTCTGGAAAGAGCCAAAATGCCCTTCAACAATGGATAAAGATGTGTACCATATATACAATGGATTATTACTCAGCCATCAGAAAGGATGAATACCCAATTTTTGCATCCACATGGATGGGACTGGAGGAGATTATGCTATGTGAAATAAGTCAAGCAGAGAAAGTCAATTGTCATATGGTTTCACTTATTTGTGGAACATAAGGAATAGTATGGAGGCCATTAGGAGAAAGAAGGGAAATATGAAGTGGGGGGAAATCAGAGGGGGAGATGAACCATGAGAGACTATGGACTCCGAGAAACAAACTGATGGTTTTAGAGGGGAGAGGGGTGGGGGGATGGACTTATCCCAGTGATGGGTATTAAGGAAGGCATGTATTGCATGGAGCCTTGGGTGTTATATGCAAACAATGAATCATGGAACAATATATCAAAACTATTGATGTATTGTATGGTAACTAACATAACATAATAAAATTTAAAAAAAGAAGTCATTAACAAAATACCTTTTCATTTGCAAGGGACACAACTAAATACATCAAAATACTTGGCTTTGGTAATTTAAATAAGGGAAGAGCAAACACATTGGATTAATAGATATTTCTTGAAGGACAGTTTGTCTTCTACTTGAGAAGTAAGAAACCTTAGTCACTTATAATGTTTCACCTAATATCTTCCTATGAAAAGATTCTAGTAATCCATTTAAGAGAGAAAACGTTCCTAACCTGATGTTGAGGCTGTTTCTTGTAGGTGTATTGCACTTGCTAATTTCCATTCACACTGAATCTAATAAGAACATGTTATTTGTATCTTTTTCACAATCTCGGTTGCCTTTCGTAAACCTTTCCCAAAAAACGTTCCTATGTAATTTCTTTCCTTACTCCATGTGTTGGATCCTTCTGCTAAGTTTGTTTCCATATGTGAGATTTTACTTAATAAACTTATAAGCACTCATTCTTTTCCAGACACTATTCTAAATGCTTTCAAATAATCATGAACTAATTTAAGTCTTAAAACAACCCTGGGAGGAAAGCACCTTTATAATCTTCACTTTGCCAATGAGGTGCTTGAGGCTCAAGGGGATTAGTGACTGGCTTCCTTGGTCAAGGTTTCAACGACAGCACATGGTGAGGTCAGCCTCTGCATCGAGCACACTGCCTCCTCCTCTGGACTCTTAGCAACTACACTTGCTCCCTCAATCCCTGAAATCCATTGTGTAGACAAGGACACAAAAAATGCTCAAGAATTTCTTTTTAATTTATACAAAATAAAACTATGTTCAGGATTTTAAAATGTGAAAACTGGAAGGGATTAAGGTACTGATCTAATCCAACCTCTTCACTCTACCACCAAGGCCATGGACTTTAAGATCAAATTTAAATAGCTGCCCAGTCAAAAGAATGTAATCTACTTCTATTTCATGTAGATAAATGAGGTTTTTAAGAAGGAATAAGAGGGAGTGACATCACCAAGATGGTGACATAGGTTTTTCTTGATTTTGCTCCCCCTCACAAGAACAACTAACAACTATTTATGGATAAGAAACTATTGAGAGAATCCTAGAACACAGGAATGAGGCTGGGGCATCCTTCCTGCACAACATAGACTACATCAGAAGGGTAAGAGACTGAATTGTTCCTCCCTCAGGCCAGCATAACAGCATGTTGAGAGGTCTCCCTTGAGCCTATGGTTACTAGAGTAGAAAAAGAGAACCCAGGAGTGATATTCAACCTTATCCCCAGTTTAGTGGGTTATTTCATGTAGCTCCTATTTGTGGTTTTGCTGCATAAGAATTGCATGGGAATCTGTGGGGCTCAATGACTGGGAATCCAATTGTGACCAGTAATTGGGGAGGGGCTTCCAACAACCAGAACTCAAATCTTGGCAGACTGAGTTCCTACCTGCAGAGTCCAAGTAATAATCCCAACCAGCAGTTTTGCTTATCTGCAGAACTGAGCTAGGGGGGAATCTGACCAGGAAAGTTGGCAGGTTGCAGGTCTGCCTGATTTGGGTCCCCAAATGAGAGGCATTTTGGCCCTGGAATCTGGTCTGTCTATGTCCAGGCATAAGAGCTCAGGCATAACCCCACCCACATGGATCATGGCACAGCTCCTCCCAAACAGAAAGCCTGTTTGGGAAAATTTGAGACTTGCCTGAAGTGGACCCTCCCAGTTTCACAGAAGTAGAAGCCAGAGTCATAACCCTACCTGCTGCAGAGAAAAGCTGACAGACCCACTTGAAAAGAAGGGCTGGTGAGAAGAGCTGGAAGCGGCATAATCTGTCAACTCGAGCCAAGAGGTCAGTGGGTAGTGCTGATCACCTTCAGAGCAAAGCCAGTGGCCCTGTTCAATAAAGGAACTTGAGACACGTCAAGATCACAAACAAAGAGCATTAATGACCTTGGAGGTGCTTTTCCCACTGCACTTAAACAGGAAAACTAATTTGTAACCCCACTTATTGCTGAATACAGTCTTCAGACTGCCTAACCTGAGAACTTTACCAGAGCACACAGATGCTGAGTAACTCATCCAACAGCCCTGCTTGCAGTGGCATTTTAACAGAGAGCACAGCCCATGGATTTGTCTGCAGAGCGAAACTGGTGGCCTCACCTGACCAGGATATTCAATGCATACTTTTGCCTGATTTGGGTCCCTAGACAATGATATGTGCAGGCCTTGGGTCTCATCCAGTTCCCTAGTCAGGGCAGGGAAACTAATTCATAGCCTCATCTGCTGCTGAATATAGTATTCAGTCTTGATCATCTACTACACCTGACCAGAGATTTCAGGTAATTGGAAGGCCCATCTTACAGCTTCATCAAGCTGGCAGTTCTACCAAGCTCTTCTCAGCCAGTGGCACACTCCCCTCCCCACCTCTAACCTCAGAACTCAGTTACCTTGCATCCAAAATTGACCCTAACAGCAGGTCTTATCTGCCCAGAGATGTTACCAGAAGACTTGTCTAGAAACCCAAACTGAGCTGAATGGTAAAGAATTGTCTCTGCCAAAGCAAACATACAAAGTCTGAAAAAGATCACTTACTCAAATATGCAGATACCAATGCAAGGGATCAAAAGTCATGAAAAACCAGGTAAATATGACACTGCTGAAGGAAACTCATAAAGGTGTAATAACTAACCTCAAAGAAATGGAGATCTGTGAACAGTCAGAAAAAGAATTCAGAATAATCCTCTTAAAGAAGTTTAGTGAACTATAAGAACACAACACAGAGACAACTAAATGAAATTAGGAAAACAATGTATAAACAAAACAAGAAATTCAACAAAGTAACAGAAACTATATAAAAAAACCCCAGAAATTCTAGAATTGAAAAATATAATAACTGAACTGAAGAATTCAATAGAGCACTTCAAAAGCAGACTTGACGATGCAAAAGAATCAGCAACCTAGAAGATAGAACATTTGAAACTATCCAGTCAGAAGAGCAGAAAGAAAAAAAGAAAAAAAAAGAGTGAAGAAAGCTTACAGGAATTATGGAACACAATTTAAAAAAGAAATTTTATTATTGGAATTCCAGAAAAGAAAGAGATAGGGACAGAAAATTTATTTAAAGTAATAATGGCTGGAAACTTTCCAAACCTGGGAAAGAAATAATCATCCAGACCCAAGAGGCCTAATGTATTCCAAATAGGTTGAACTTAAATAAAGATGCACTGAGACAAATTATAAATAAATTGTCAAAAGTCAAAGACAAAGAAATTTAAAAGCAGCAAGAGAAAAGAGAGACTTTACATTTGTGTGGACCCCCATAAGATTATAGGCAGATTTCTCAACAGAAACTTTCAGATCATAAGAGAATGGGGTGATATATGAAAAATATTGAAGGAAAAAAAACTATTAATCAAGAGTACAATTTCTGGCAAAAACCTCTTTCAGAAATAAGGGAAGGACAAATGTTTTCTTGTAGCAACAAAAGCTGAGGGAATTCATCACCACTAAACTTGTCTTACAAAAAATGCTAAAAGGAGTTCTTTGAGTAGAAATAAAAGGGCACTAATTAACATCATAAAACATAAAAAAAGGGCAATGTAAAACTCACTGGTAATGATTAGTATATAGTCAAACTTGGATTCTGTATTATGGTAAATGGTGGCCTGTAATAATAGCTCTGGTTTCATAGTTTAAAAATGTAGTAAAAATAACCATAACTACAATAATCTATCAGTTACACAATGTAAAAAAATACGTAAATTAAAATATCAATAATCTAACATGTGAAGGGAGGCAGAAGTAAAAGTCTAAAGCTTAGAAATGCTTTTGAAGTTAAATTATTAGTTTAAAATATGGTGTTACAATTTTAAGATGTTTTATGTAAGCTTTGTCATAACCACAAAGGAAAATCTGTAGTAATTAAAAAGAAAGTAGTTAAAAAGAAACAAAGTCCTAGCATACTGATACCACAAGACATTAAGACACCAAAAAAGACAGCAGAATAAGAAACAAGGAACAATGGATCTACTAAACAACCAGAAAACAATTAACAAAACGGCAACAGTAAGTCCTTACTTATCAATAATTACTTTAAACATAAAGAGATTAAGTCCTCTAATAAAGACAGAGAATGGCTGACTGGGTTATTAATAAAACCAAGATCCAACAATATGCTGCCCACAAGAGACTCACTTTATTCCTTAAAGACATACATAGCTTGAGAGTAAATGAATGGGAAAAGATATTTCTAGCAAATGGTAACAACAACAACAACAACAACAACAACAACTAGGCATAGCTGTGTTTATGTCAGACGAAACAGACCTTAAACTAAAAACGACAAAAAGGAGACAAAGCCACAAAACACTCTTGACTTCGGGAAACAAACTGAAGGTTGCAGAAAGGGAGGTGGGTGGGGGGATGGGGTAACTGGGTGATGGGCTTTAAGGAGAGCACATGATGTGAGGAGCATTGGGTATTGTATGCAACTGATGAATCACTGAACACTACCTCAAAAACTGGAGACACATACTGTGTGTTGGCTAATTGAATTTAATTAAAAAATAAAAGAAAAAAGAGAGACAAAGAAAGTCATTATATAATAATAAATACTCAAGTAGATATAAAAATTGTAAATATTTATGTGCCCAACATAGGAACACCTAAAAATGTAAAGCAAAAACGAATAGATCCAAAAGGAGAAATAAACAATACAATTATAGTTGGGAAATTTAATACACCTCTCTCAACAATGGATTGATCATCCAGATAGAATCAATAAACAGTGGATTTGAATAACACAGAGCAACACAAGTACAGAAAATACTATCTGACAATAGCAGAATACACATTATTTTCAAGCACACATGGAACACTTTCTAGGATAGACCATATGTTAGGCCACAGAACAAGTCTTAACAATTTCAAGAAGATTAAAATGACCACAGTAGTATAAAATGAGAAATCAATAACAAGAGGAAAACTAAGAAATTCACAAATACATGGAAATTAAACCAAAACTCTCCTGAACAACCAATGGATCAAAGAAAAAATTAAAGGACAAATAAAAAAGTGTTTTGAGACAAATGAAATAGGAACTACAACATAATAAAACTTATGAGATGTAACAGAACAGTTCTAACAGGGAAGTTCATAGCAATAAATGCCCACATTTGAGAAAGATCCCGAATAAACAACCTAACGGTGCCTTAAGAAAATTAAAAAAAAAAAAGAAGAAGAAACTGAGCCCAAAGTTAGCAAAGGGAAGGAAATAATAAAGATGAGAGCAGAAATAAATAAAATAGAGAACATAAAAATAGTACAAAAGATTAACCAAATGAAGAGCTGATGTTTTGAAAAGATAAACAAAATTGACAAACTGTTACCTAGACTAACTAAGCAAAAAATAGAGAAGACTCAAATCAACAAAATTATAAATGAAAAAGGAGACATTACAACTGATACCACAGAAATGTGAAGAATTATAAGAGGCTATGAAGAAGAATATGTCAAACAAACAGGACAATCTAGAAGAAATGGAAAAATTCTTAGAAACATACAAACTACCAAAACTGAGTCAGTAAAAATTCAAGTCTGAATATACAACTTACTAGTAAGGAAATTAAATCAGTAGTCAAAAATCTCCCAATGAAGAAAAGCCCAGTATCAAATGGCTTTACTGGTGAATCTTACCAAGCATTTAAAGATGAATTAATGCTGGAAAGAGTTAAGATGGCAGGAAGGAGTTAAGATGGTGGAGTAGTAGGAGGACCGTATGCTTGCCTTGTCCCTTGAACACAGCTAGATAAATATCAAATCATTCTGAACACCCAAGAAATCGATCTGAGGACTGACAGAACAAACCACACAACTAGAGGAAGAGAAGAGACCACATCGTGGAAGATAGGAGGTGCAGAGATGTGATGTAGGGGAGAAAAGGATCACAGGTGTTGCAAAGGGGAGGGAGCCCTGATAGTGGTAGTGGGGTGGAGAGGGGATTGCACAAGGAAAACACTTCTCTAAAGCTATTGACTGGAAAATGAGAGGGACTGATTTTCTTGAGTTTTTACAACCAGCAGAGGTCAAAGACTGGAATTTTAGAAGTCCACACCATGGCTGGTGTTGAGCCCAGTGGGTGCTGACATGCTCCCATGGAGAAAAAGGGCAGAATCCCAGGAATAAACAGCATGTTCCCCCGGGATGCACGGGGAGAGAAGTTTCCCCCTTCTTGGAGTGCATCTGGGAGAGGTGGCATTACTTTTCAGGGGCCAAAAGAGCCAGTGGGTGCCATTGTACTCCTCCACCCCTTAACATAGGGACAGAGACACCTGCTGAGGGCGGCTAACCTCAGACTTTTTGCTGTGCTTTACTCTAAACTCCAAGTTCCTGCACATTGGTGTGACTGTCTTTCTGGGACAAACAGGCAATAGCTTCAGTGTGGCAAGACCCTCCCCCAGAGGACCAGTGTGGGTCTGTGTGTGCTGGGTCTCTAAAGTTTGGTTTTGAAACTCAGCCCATGTGTCTGAGATAAAACACAGGCACATTGCACTGTTGGGTGGGCAGATGGCCCAGACACAGACAAGGTGAAGGCAGGTATCTGAGGGATGCCTGGGACATATGAGGGGAGATTGCTTTTCTGTGAGGGCTTCCTGGACAGTGGTGGGTATGAACTCCTTTCTCCAGGGATGAGGGAAAGGGCTGGTGCCAGTTTTCTCCCTTGCCCATCAGCATGGACTGACTTCAGTGAGCAGTACAGTGCCAACCCCTACCCCCTGTGCACTGCAGGTGCTTTTTTATTAGAGCAAGTGGGCTTGAGAACCAGAGCATTGGGACCCCTCCCCCAGAAGACTAGCACAAACCCCTCACACACACACACCAAGAATGCTGCAAATCTTTAGCTCCTAGTGGAAATTAGATCAAGCCTCTTTAAAGAAGCAGACCAGAAGCACACCTAGTTAAAACTTGCCATACTCTGGACAAGGTCCAAACACTTCCCATTACTGGCAAGAAGAAACTCTGCAGACGACTGATCTGAAGGAAAGAACAACCAAAACACAGGGGCAGAGTGCACACAGCATACACCAGAGACCCTTCCTGAAGTGCCAGGTCCTGGTCCATATATGACCTCTTCCTAATAAAGCCATTACTCTCAGGAGCAGGAAACATAACAGGCTTTCCTAACACAGAGAATAAAACTGAGACCTAGATAAATGATAAGATGGAGGAATTCATCACAAAAGAAAGAACAAGTAGAGGTCACAGCCAGGGATCTACTCGAAATAGATATAAGTAATAAGCTTGATCCAGAACTTAAAACAACAATTATAAGGATACTAGCTGGGCTTGGGAAAAGCAGAGAAGATACCAAGAGAGTCCCTTATCACAAAGATAAAACACCTAAAAACTTGTCAGGTTGAAATAAAAAATGCAGTAACCAAGATGCAAAACTGACTGGATGTAATGATCACACAAATGGAAGAAGTAGAGGAATGAATAAGTGATATAGAAGATAAAATTATGGAAATAACTGAAGCTGAAATGAGGAGGGAAAGAAAAATATTGGATCATGAATGTAGACTTAGGAAACTCAGCAACTCTGTAAGGGGTAATAGCATTTGTATCATAAGAGTCCCAGAAGAAGAGAAGGGACAAAGGGGTAGAAGGTTTATTTGAGGAAATTATAGCTGAAAACTTCCCTAATCTGGAGAAGGAAACAGACATCCAGATCCAGGAGGCACAGAGAACTCCCAACAAAATCAACAAAAGCAGATGTACACCAAGACATCATAGTAAAATTTGCAAAATACAGAGATAAGGAAATCCTAAAAGCAACAAGGGAAAAGAAATCCCTAACTTAAAAGGGAAGACAAATAAGGTTAGCAGTAGACCTCTCCACAGAAACTTGGCAGGCCAGAGGGACTGGCATGATATATTCAACATGCTGAATGGGACAAATATGCAGCCAAGAATACTCTGTCCAGCAGGGCTGTCATTCAGAATAGAAGGAGAAATAAAGAGTTTCCCAGACAAACAAAAAATAAAGGAGCTCCTGACCACTGAACCAGCCCCGCAAGATACATTAAAAGGGACTCTTTGAGGGACCAAAAGTGACAAAAACTAGGCAGGAGCAGAGAAAATCTCCAGAAACAATAACTTAACAGATAAATATCAAATCATTCTGAACAACCAAGAAATCGATCTGAGGACTGACAGAACAAACCACACAACTAGAGGAAGAGAAGAGGCCACATCGTGGAAGATAGGAGGTGCAGAGATGTGATGTAGGGGAGAAAAGGATCACAGGTGTTGCAAAGGGGAGGGAGCCCTGATAGTGGTACAATATTCATATCTCAATAATAACTCTGAATGTAAGAAGATTAAATGCTTCAACCAAAAGACATAGGGTATCAGGATGAATTTAAAAAACAAAACAAAATGAGACCCTTCTAATATGCTGCCTACAAGAAACTCATTTTAGACCTAAATACACCTATAGATTGAAAGTGAGGGGATGGAGAACAATTTATCATGCTAATGAGCATCAAAAGAAAGCCTGAGTAGCCATTCTTATATCAGAAAAACTAGATTTTAAACCAAAGACGGTGGGGTATTTGGGTGGCACAGTTGGTTAAGTGTCTGACTCTTGATTTCAGCTTAGATCATGATCTCAGGATTGTGAGACTGAACTGCATGTTGGGGTCTGTGCTGGACATGGAGCCTGCTTAAGATAATCTCTCTTTTTCTCCCTCTGTCCCTCCACACCTAAAAAATAAATAAACCAAAGACTGTAACAAGAGATGAGGAAGGGCACTATATCATAAAAAGGGGTTCATCCAACAAGATCTAACAATTGTAAATACTTACGCCCCCAACTTGGGAGCATCTAAATACATAAAAAAAAGAAAACATAAAGAAACTCATTGATAATAATACAATAATAGGAAGAGATTTTAACATCCCACTTATAACAATGGATAAATCATCTAAGCAGAATATCAACAAGGAAACAAGTGTTTTGAATGACATACTGAACCAGATGAACTTAACAAATATATTCAGAACATTTCATCCTAAAGCAGCAGAATACATATTCTTCTCAAATGCACATGGCACATTGTCCAGAATAGATCACATACTGAGTCACAAATCAGGCCTCAACAAATACAAAAAGATTGAGATCATACCATGCATATTTTCAGACCACAATGCTATGAAACTTGAAGTCAACCACATGAAAAAATTTGGAAAGACCACAAATACATGGTGTTAAAGAACACTTACATCCATTACTTAAGAATGAATGTGTTAACCAGGGAAATAAAGAAGAAATAAAAGAATACACAGAAACAAATGAAAATGAAAGTATGACCGTCCAAAATTTTGGGATGCAGCAAAAGTGTTCATAAAAAGGAAGTATATAGCAATACAGGCTTACTTCAAGAAGCAAGAAAAATCTCAAATACACAATCAAAATTTATACCTAAAGAAGCTAGAAAAAGAACAGCAAATGAAGCCTAAAACCAATAGAAGAAGGAAAATAATGATTAGAGCAGAAATAAATGATATAGAAACAACAACAACAACAAAAACAAAAACAATAAAACAGATCAATGAAACTAGGAGCTGGTTCTTTGAAAGAATTAAAAAAAATTATCACCCATAGCTAGACTTGTCAAAAAAAAAAAAAGGAAAGACCCAAATAAATAAAATCATGAATGAAAGAGGAAAGATCACAACCAACACCACAGAAATACAAATAATTTTAAGAGAATATTATGAGCAAAAAATTGGGCAATCTGGAAAAAATGAATAAATTCCTTGAAACATATAAACTACTAAAAGTCAAGCATGAAGAAATAGAAAATTTGCACAGATCCATAACTAGCAAAGAAATTGAATTAGTAATCAAAAATCTCCCAACATAGAGTCCAAGGCCATATTGCTTCCCAGGGGAATTCTACCAAACTTTTAAAGAAGAATTAATACATTTTCTTCTGAAACTGTTTCAAAAAATAGAAATAGAAGAAAACTTCCAAACTCATTTTATGAGGCCAGCATTACCTTGATTCCAAAACCAAAGACACCACTAAGAAGGAGAACTGTAGGCCAATATCCCTGATGAACATGGATGGAAAAATTTTCAACAGGATACTAGCAAATTGAATCCAACAGTACATTAAAAGTGGGATTTATTCACACTACAATCAAATGGGATTTTATAGTGGGATATTATATGTTCATATATTATTAAGGTGTATATATATATATATATATACATATATATATACACACACACACACATATATATCACATAAATATAAATATATAAATACCACATAATATAAATATATATATCCATATATATTTATGTTACCACATATATATATGTGGTTTGTATATATATATCCATATATACAATATATATAATATATATATTATTATATCATATATATTTTACATTGCATATATGGATATTATTCAAATATTATTAATATATTGTATTATGTACTATATATATGGATATTATTTAATTATAAGAAATGAGAAAATCCTGCCATTTGCAACAATGCGAGTGGACCTTGAGGGAATTATGCTGAGTGAAATAAATCAGAGAAAGACAAATATGGTATGATCTCACTTATATATGAAATCTTAAAAAACAAACAAACACCAAACTCATATAAAAAGGGATCAGATTTATGGTTACCAGAGGTGGGGGTAGAAGGAAGGTAGTCAGAGTTTTAGTGACAAGATATATAAATACTAGGATGTAATTTACAACATGGTGACTATGATATGTCATACATAACTACTGTATGATATATAGGAATGTTGTTAAGAGTGTAAAAACAGGGGGGAAATATTCTTCTTTTATTTCATCTATATGAGATGATGGATACTAACAACTTACAGTGGTAATCATTTCATAATATATATGTAAATCAAACTATTATGCTGTATATACAGCAATGTAATGCCAATTATATCTCAATAAAACTGGGGGGAAAAAAGAAGGAATGAGATAAATGCAAGTGTAAAAATAATGTAACCAAAACACATGATGATAAATTGCAGACTTTTAGGAAGCACTCTTCCTTACGTTAAAAAAGTTGAAATAAGGGATGAAGGTAAATGGCCAAAATTGTCATCATATAAAGACTAAAGAGTGCTCACTTTGAAAGGGATTTTCAGTTTGGTAAAGGAAATAGAACACATTTACGAATTATAAAAAAATTAAAATTCCAAGAAGCCAATTCAATATTTTTGCAATTTTTTCTTATATTAAACTTATTTATTGTTTAGATTTTTATTTTATTTATTTATTTATCTATTTTGTTTATTTATTTATTTAAGATTTTATTTATTTATTTGACAGAGAGACACAGAGAGAGAGGGAACAAAAGCAGGGGAAGTGGGAGAAGGAGAAGCAGGCTTCCCACAGAGCAAGGATCCCGATGCAGGGCTCGATCCCAGAACCCTGGGATCATGACCTGAGCCGAAGGCAGACACTTAATGACAAATTAGATTGTTAAAGCACATTCTTTATACATCAACTGTTTAGATCTTTTTTCTTTATTTTTTAATTTTTTATTGTTATGTTAATAACCATACATTACGTCATTAGTTTTTGATGTAGTGTTCCATGATTCATTGTTGTGCATAACACCCAGTGCTCCATGCAGAATGTGCCCTCTTTAATACCCATCACCAGGCTAACCCATCCTCCCACCCTCCTCCCCTCTAGAACCCTAAGTTTGTTTTTCAGAGTCCATCGTCTCTCATGGTTCATCTGCCCTCCGACTTACTCTCCTTCATTCTTCCCCTCCTGCTATCTTCTTCCTTTTTTTCTTTTTAAGATTTTATTTATTTATTTGAGACAGAGAGAATGAGAGAGAGAGAGAGAGAGCACATGAGAGGGGGGAGGGTCAGAGGGAGAAGCAGACTCCCCGCCCAGCAGGGAACCCGATGTGGGACTCAATCCAGGGACGCTAGGATCATGACCTGAGCCGAAGGCAGTCGCCCAACCAACTGAGCCACCCAGGCGCCCCCTGCTATCTTCTTCTTTTTCAGTTTTCTTAACATATGTTGCATTATTTGTTTCAGAAGTACAGATCTGTGATTCAACAGTCTTGCACAATTCACAGGGCTCACCATTGCACATACCCTACCCAATGTCTATCACCCAGCCACCCCATCCCTCCCACCCCCCACCACTCCAGCAACATTCAGTTTGTTTCCTGAGATTAAGAATTCCTCATATCAGTGAGGTCATATGACACATGTCTTTCTCTGATTGACTTATATCACTCAGCATAACACCCTCCAGGTCCATCCACGTCGTTGCAAATGGCAAGATCTCATTCTTTTGGATGGCTGCATAATATTCCATTGTGTATATATACCACCCCTTCTTTATCCATCTGTCAATGGACATCTTGGCTCTTTCCACAGTTTGGCTATTGTGGACATTGCTGCTATAAACATTGGGGTGCACGTACCCCTTCGGATCCCTACATTTGTATCTTTGGGGTAAATACCGAGTAGTGCAATTGCTGGATTGTATGGTAGTTCTCTTTTCAACTGTTTGAGGAACCTCCATACTGTTTTCCAGAGTATTTGCACCAGCTTGCATTCCCACCAACAGTATAGGAGGGTTCCCCTTTCTCAACATCCCCGCGAACAACTGTCGTTTCTTGACTTGTTAATTCTAGCCTTTCTGACGGGTGTGAGGTGGTATCTCATTCAGGTTTTGATTGGATTTCCCTGATGCCAAGCGATATTGAGCACTTTTTCATGTGTCTGTTGGCCATTTGGATGTCTTCTGTGGAAAAAAGTCTGTTCATGTCTTCTGCCCATTTCTTGGTTGGATTATTTGTTCTTTGGGTGTTGAGTTTAATAAGTTCTTTATAGATTTTGGATACTAGCCCTTTATCTGATATGTCATTTGCAAATATTTTCTCCCATTCTGTCGGTTGTCTTTTGGTTTTGTGGACTGTTTCTTTTGCTGTGCAAAAGCTTTTAATCTAGATGAAGTCCCAATAGTTCCATTTTTGCCCTGGCTTCCCTTGCCTTTGGCAATGTTTCTAGGAAGAAGTTGCTGCGGCTGAGGTCGAAGAGGTTGCTACCTGTGTTCTCCTTTAGTTTTGATGGACTCCTGTCTCATGTTTAGGTCTTTCAACCATTTGGAGTCTATTTTTGTGTGTGGTATAAGGAAATGGTCCAGTTTCATTCTTCTGCATGTGGCTGTCCAATTTTCCGAACACCATTTGTTGAAGAGACTGTCTTTTTGCCATTGGAAATTCTTTCCTGCTTTGTCAAGATGAGTTGACCATAGAGTTGAGGGTCCATTTCTGGGCTCTCGATTCTATTCCATTGATCTATGTGTCTGTTTTTGTGCCACTACCATACTGTCTTGATGATGACAGCTTTGTAATAGAGCTGGAGGTCCGGAATTGTGATGCCACCACCTTTACTTTTCTTTTTCAAGATCCCTCTGGCTATTCGGGGTCTCTTCAGGTTCCATACAAATGTTAGGATGATTTGTTCCATTTCTTTGAAAAAGGAGGATGGTATTTTGATGGGGATTGCATTGAATGTGTAGACTGCTCTAGGTAGCATTGACATCTTCACAATGTTTGTTCTTCCAATCCATGAGCATGGAACGTTTTTCCTTTTCTTTGTGTTTTCTTCAATTTCTTTCATGAGTATTTTATAGTTTTCTGAGTACAGATCCTTTGCGTCTTTGGTTAAATTTATTCCCAGGTATCTTATGCTTTGGGGTGCAATTGTAAATGGGATCGACTCCTTAATTTGTCTCTCTTCTGTCTTGTTGTTGGTGTCTAGGAATGCCACTGATTTCTGTACATTGATTTT
Organism: Callorhinus ursinus; assembly: GCF_003265705.2. NCBI lineage: Eukaryota > Metazoa > Chordata > Mammalia > Carnivora > Otariidae > Callorhinus > Callorhinus ursinus. The sequence continues at coordinate 1,356,765 of NW_027397140.1, forward strand.
ATATCCTGCTACTTGACTGAATTCCTGAATGAGTTCTAGCAGTTTTGGGGTGGAGTCTTTTGGGTTTTCCACATACAGTATCATACCATCTGCAAAGAGTGAGAGTTTGACTTCCTCTTTGCCGATTTGGATGCCTTTGATATCTTTTTGTTGTCGGATTGCTGTGGCTAGGACTTCTAATACAATGTTGAATAGCAGTGATGAGAGTGGACATCCCTTCTGCGTTCCTGACCTTAGGGGAAAAGCTCTCAGCTTTTCCCCATTGAGAACGATATTTGCTGTAGGTTTTTCATAGATGGCTTTTCTGATATTGAGGTAGGTACCCGCTATCCCTATACTCTGAAGAGTTTTGATCAAGAAAGGATGCTGTACTTTGTCAAATGCTTTTTCTGCACCTATTGAGAGGATCATATGATTCTTGTTCTTTCTTTTGTTAATATATTGTATCACGTTGATTGATTTGCTGATGTTGAACCTACCTTGCAGCCCAGGGATAAATCCCACTTGGGCATGGTGAATAATCCTTTAATGTACTGTTGGATCCTATTGCTAGTATCTTGGTGAGTATTTTTGCATCCATGTTTATCAAGAATATTGGTCCATAATTCTCCTTTCAGATGGCGTCTTTGTCTGGTTTTGGGATCAAGGTAATGGTGGCCTCATAAAATGAGTTTGGAAGTTTTCCTTCCATTCCTTTTTTTTGGAACAGTTTCAGGAGAATAGGTATTAATTCTTCTTTAAATGTCTGATAGAATTCCCCTAGGAAGCCATTTGGCCCTGGGCTTTTGTTGGGAGATTTTTGATGACTGCTTCAATTTCCTTTGTGGTTATAGGTCTGTTCAGGTTTTCTATTTCTTCTTGGTTCAATTTTGGTAGTTGATACATCTCTAGGAATGCACCCATTTCTTCCAGGTTATCTAATTTGCTGGCATAGAGTTGCTCATAATATGTTCTTATAATTGTTTGTATGTCTTTGGTGTTGGTTGGGATCTCTCCTCTTTCATTCATGATTTTGTTGATTTGGGTCATTTCTCTTTTCTTTTTGATAAGTCTGGCCAGGGGTTTATCAATCTTGTTAATTTTTTCAAAGAACCAGCTCCTAGTTTTGTTGATCTGTTCTACTGTTCTTTTGGTTTCTATTTCATTATTTTCTGCTCTAATCTTTATTATTTCTCTTATCCTGCTGGGTTTAGGCCTTATTTGTTTTTCTTTCTCCAGCTTCTTTAGGTGTAGGTTTAGGTTGTGTATTTGAGACCTTTCTTGTTTCTTGAGAAAAGCTTGTATTGCTATATACTTTCCTCTCAGGACTGTCTTTGCTGTATCCCAAAGATTTTGAACAGTTGTGTTTCCATTTTCATTGGTTTCCATGAATTTTTTTAATTCTTCTTTAATTTCCTGGTTGACCCATTCATTCTTTAGTAGGATGCTTTTTAGCCTCCAAGTATTTGAGTTCTTTCCGACTTTCCTCTTGTTATTGAGTTCTAGTTTCAAAGCACTGCGGTCTGAAAATATGCAGGGAATAATCCCAATCTTTTGGTACCGGTTGAAACCTGATTTGTGACCTAGGATGTGTTCAATTCTGGAGAATGTTCCATGGGCCCTAGAGAAGAATGTGTATTCCGTTGCTTTGGGTTGGAATGTTCTGAATATGTCTGTGAAGTCCATTTGGTCTAGTGTGTCATTTAAAGTCTTTATTTCCTTGTTGATCTTTTGCTTAGATGATCTGTCCATTTCAGTGAGGGGGGTGTTAAAGTCCCCCACTATTATTGTATTGTTGTCAATGTGTTTCTTTGCTTTTGTTATTAATTGCCTTATATAATTGGCTGCTCCCATGTTAGGGACATAGATATTTACAACTGTTAGATCTTCTTGTTGGATAGACACTTTAAGTAGGATATAGTGTCCTTCCTCATCTCTTATTACAGTCTCTGTTTTAAAATCTAATTTGTCTGATATAAGGATTGCCACCCCAGCTTTCTTTTGGTGTCTATTAGCATGGTGTATAGTTTTCCACCCCCTCACTTTCAATGTGGGGGTGTCTTTGGTTCTAAAATGAGTCTCTTGCAGACAGGATCTTGATGGGTCTTGTTTTTTAATCCAATCTGATAGCCTGTGTGTTTTGATTAGGGCATTTAGCCCATTTACATTCAGGTTAACTATTGAAAGATATGAATTTAGTGCCATTGTATTGCCTGTAAGGTGACTGTTACTGTATATTGTCTGTGTTCCTTTCTGATCTATGCTGCTTTTAGGCTCTCTCTTTGCTTAGAGGACCCCTTTCAATATTTCTTGGAGGGCTGGTTTCGTGTTTGCAAATTCCTTTAGTTTTTGTTTGTCCTGGAAACTTTTTATCTTTCCTTCAATTTTCACTGAGAGCCTAGGTGGCTATAGTATTCTTGGCTGCATATTTTTCTCTTTTAGTGCTCTGAAGATATCAAGCCAGTCCTTTCTGGCCTACCACGTCTCTCTGGATAGGTCTGTTACCAATCTAAAATTTCTACCATTGTAGGTTACATATCTCTTCTCTCGAGCTGCTTTTAGGATTTTCTCTTTGTGTCTGAGACTGGTAAGTTTTACTATTAGATGTCGGGGTGTTGACCTTTTTTTATTGATTTTGAGAGGGGTTCTCTGTGCCTCCTGGATTTTGATGCCTGTTTCCTTCCTTACGTTAGGGAAGTTCTCTACTATTATTTGCTCCAATATACCTTCTGCCCCTCTCTCTCTTTCTTCTTCTTCTGAGATCCCAATTATTCTAATGTTGTTTCGTTTTATCGTATCGCTTATCTCTTGAATTCTGCCCTCGTGATTCTGTAGTTGTTTCTCTCTGTTTTTTCAGCCTCTTTATTTTCCATCATTTGTTCTTCTATATCGCTGATTCTCTCTTCTGCCTCATTTATCTTAGCAGTTAGTGCTCCCATTTTTGATTGCACCTCATTAATAGCCTTTTTGATTTCGACTTGGTTAGATTTTAGTTCTTTTATTTCTCCAGAAAGGGTTTCTCTAGTAATTTCCATGCTTTTTTCAATCCCAGCTAGTATTTTTGAAGTCATGATTCTGAACTCTATGTCCGACATCTTACTAATGTCCGTATTGAGTAGGTCCCTGGTTGACGGTACTACCTCTTGTTCTTTTTGCTGAGGTGATGATTTTCGTCTTGTCATTTTGTCCAGAGGAGAATAGATGAATGGGAGAACAAAATGCTAACAGGTTAACAACGTCCCCAGCAAATATACTCTATATAAATCAGGAAAGACCTGAAACCAGGGGAAAAGAAAGGGAAAGAAAGAGAAAAAAAAGAAAAAGATAAAAACAAAAACAGTACAATACAAAAAAAAACAGAATATGATCAAATATGATCAGGCTAGTGCATAGATCAGTACCACACACTAGATTTTGGGTGTATTTTGGTCTGTTAGAAAAAAAAGTGCCTCCTAAAATTTAAAGGAAGAAAGATTTATATGTACAAAATAAGTGTTGATACAATGAAGGGATGGAAGATGACTGTAAAGATGAAAATTATAAAAGATTTTATAAAAGGAATTGATAAGATAAGAAGTTGTTTGAAAAAAGAAAGAAGAAGATTTTAAAAAAAGGGGAGAGAATGTGATCAGGCAGGAGACTAGAACAAAGCATACACTAGTGATTTAGGGTATATTTTGAACTGTTAGAAAAACTGTATCTCAAAATTTTAAGGAGAGAACAACTTATATATCTATATGCCAAAAATAAGGGTAACTACTCTGAAGGGATAAAATATGACGCTTCCAGTAAGTGGTCGCCTCTCTGTTCAGAGAGTTGTTGCTACTCTCTTCTTCAATCTCCTGTTGACTTCCTAGGTGTTGAAAACGGTTTGATCCCTATTCAGCTGAATTCCTGAGACCAGACGAAATCCAGGTCTCCTACTCCTCTGCCGTCTTGCTCTGCCTCACTGTTTAGATTTTGAAAGCATATTCTTTATACATCAACTTTTATTGTCTATGATGATGATGATGATTGACATAATTTGTACATTACATACCATTAAAGACCAGTGGTTTGGGGCCGAAAATAAATGTACATAGTTCATAAAAAAATTTGTTTTTATGAAAATATTACACCATTTCAGCTATTACTAATATGTGTAATTTATCTTTATTAAAAAGAAGATAATCAATTAACTCTCTAAAGTTATATTATGAAATATATAATTAATTCTCAATTGTGGTGAAATACATATAACATAAAATTAACCATTTTAACAATTTTAAAGTGTACAGTACTATGGTACTAAGTACATTCATATTGTTGTGCAACCATCATCCAGAACTCTTTTCATCTTGTAAAATTGAACTCCACACCCACTAGACAACAAATTCTCATTCTTCCTTCTCCTGAGCCCTTAGCAACCACCATGCTACATTCTGTCTCCATTATTTGACTTCTCCAGGTATTGCAAAAAATTTGGAATCCTACAGTATTTATCTTTTTCTGACTGGTTTATTTCCCTTAGTAGAATGTCCTCAAGTTTCATCCATATTATAATATGTCTCAGAAATTCCTTCCTTTTTAAGACTACTATTTCACTGTATGTATATGTCACATTTTTAAAATCTATTCATCAATTGATGGACACTTGGGTTGCTTCCACATTTTTGCTACTGTGAATAATTCTGCTATGAACTTGGGTGTGCTATGAACTCTTCACAGCCCTGCTCTCTAGAAGAGGAATTTCTGGACCATATGGTAACTCAATGTTTAATTTTATTAGGAACCACTATACTGTTTTCTATAGTGGCTGCATCATTTTACATTCCCACCAGCAACATGCAAGCACTCCAGTTTCTCCACATCCCCACCAACACTTGTTATTTTCTCTTTTTTTGATAGTAGCCATCCTAATGAGTGTGAGGTGGTAGCTCATTGTCATTTATTTTAGGCACAAAACACTCTTAGAAATACTAAAGAAGATAATTTGATAACGTCATTACATCACAAGCTAATTTCTCAATAAGAGTGTGAAATTATTTTATTGAGTCAGGACTTGACTGCTATTGTTAATTACAGTATTGTTAAAACTCCAGGAGTTATTCCCAGTGTCCTTGGCCTAGGGAATTCAGACCGCAGTGGGCTTCAGGATAAGCAGAGGGTTTAATGAAGAGTCCACTTCACAAAGAGGTCACATAGGTGTGAGATCCACCTTGTTTTGTTGTTGTTATTGTTTTAAGAGTAAAAACAAACGACATACTGATCTCTCACTGTGATCTGGGAAAGGACTATAATATAATTAATTAAAAATTTCAAACCAATTGGGTTTATAAATCCATACATTTTAAATCGACTGGAAATTGCAAAAGGTGCTTCTTAATCCTGAATTCAGGGTTCATGTTATATTAGCTAGATTAGTAAAAAAGGCATCTGATCAAAATATGGCATATGTAATTCTGAAGATTCCTAAATTCAAGATTAGTAAAGTTTATTTTATGTTTTTCAATCTCAGGTTTTTTAGAGACTATCTTGAATTACTGACTGGGTTTGCCAAAAATAACTTGATCTATATAGATTATTATGTCTATATTCAGGAAATTAACAAAAACAAAAGGTAGACTATTTTAAAGGCAGAACCAACCAAGAGTATTTATCTCTTATTCTATGTGCTGATTCTGGTTCATGATTTCAAAAAATAAAAGCACCAAAAATAAACAGAAAGATGCTGTGGCTGACACACTCTGTTTTCGTGAAACAACAATCAAAAATGTCATGTTGATTACTGGGAAGACAACAGCTGTTCTGTGTCTGCAGGTTCTTACCAACTTCTCAGCTTCAGGGTGAGTCCTGAGTCATCCCACCCTCCTAAAGAATAATGCCTGCTCAGTATCAGGGTGGAGAGCTACAGATTTAGACTCCTTTGTATTTATTACAGCTTCTAGTTTTCTATAAAAAATCTATTTTTCATAGTAGTATGAGTATTCAATATTATAAAGCAATGGGTACCACTGAGGTGATACTAGAGATTGTTTCTTCTCTTTATTTTAGAAAGTAGGAGAAAAAATTAGACCAATAAATAGAACATTAGTTTCTCCAGAGAAATGAAGATTGGGTGTGAATTTCTCTGGCTTTCAGAGTCCCCACAATCTTTGGTCATCCTGGTAAATGCCAAACCACATTGTAATAGAAGTCTGAGACTAAGATTTGAATTTCCCTCTAGTCTGTCATACCAGCAATTTACATCTGCTTTACTGTTAGTAAAACAGGAACATTAACAGCTTTGAAAGTGGGATCAGTGAGGGTGTTTTGAGTTGGTGGAGGCTTTCCCCCATTGAGGGCTCAGTGGTTTCCCCCCTTATTCACTGAAACTAGATGTCTTCAGGCAATAGTCTTACCCCAAGGACTTATCTTCCAGATATCATTCTTGCCAGCTAACCCTTCTCTCTCCCTAGCCCTGCTGGACACCTCTTTTCCCAAGACTTCCCTTTCTATGAACATGTCTTTGACTATTATTGCATGGTGGTTCCCCAATAACAGTGTGCATGCCTTGAATCACATATATGGTGCTAAGTGCCAGCAGTGGCTTGGAACCCTCAACCCACAGTGCACCCATGTCACAATAAGTGTAGAATCTTCCTGGGACACCATATGCCCCTTCTTTCCCCAGCTGTTTCCTCTGGAAAAGTGGGAGCCATGTTTTAAAGCACCTTACACAGAGCTGGACACTGCATGCAAAATACATGCTTTTTCATTGGATTAATATGTGTGTCTAGTTTTGTAAGAGTTAAAGGAGAAGAGGAAGTCAATATGTCCAAATGCTCCTTTTTTTTGGCTGAAACGCCCAGGAAATCTGTCAAGGTGTGTTCTATTATTTCTGTTAGGGACAACTTTTTAAAGACAGCTAATCTGAATAAATAGATAAATAGAATAAATAGATGCACATTTTAGTGAACAAATATTAAGGGTAAGAAGTCCTGGATTCTGGCTCCAGTTAGCTCCAGGTTTCCCACATATATCTTCGTGATTGTAAATAAGTCAAGAAGGCTTCCTGAGCTTGTGCCTGTAATTGAAGCAAGAAGATGTGGCCTTGGAGAGTGGTTTTGCTGTTTCAAAGAGATGAACAAGTGCAGCACTTTGGAGTGTAAAGTGTTATAGATAAATGTAAGAGATTATTAAGGCCATAAGTCATTGCCATGTCTCCTGCTGGGAAAATGTGCTATAAGGAGGAAGGTTTGCTGTGCTGTTGGTCCTCATTCTGTGAGGGAAGGTATATCTCAGCCAGGCAGGCAGGAAGCCAGAGCTTTGCCCACAAAGAAGGGGCTATTTTGTTAAGATCTTCTGTTTTCAGTGAATCATCAGAGGGAAACTAGAATCATGTTGCTGAGTGAACAGTGATATTGTTTTATGAAAAGCAAATCTACAACATCTGTGATTTGCCTCACAATTCAATCTTAAAATAGGTATTTATTAGTTTTTTTCCATTTTATTTGTACATAAAGTACTTGGTTCTAAATTAGAAAAAGTTAATATTCTCTTGATGGGATTGCTTGTGGGAGCACACACCATGAAATGCAATGTTTCAAAAGAGACTTGAGATCAGTGGGCCACAAGAACTCTCACTTCAGTTTAATTGGGGAACTTTTCAGGTGCAAACAAACTAACAGAGGGCTTCAAAACACTAACAAGAAGAAGAAGAAGGAGAAGAAGAAGAAGAAGAAGAAGAAGAAGAAGAAGAAGAAGAAGAAGAAG
>NW_027397140.1:1364487-1384524 GCF_003265705.2 Callorhinus ursinus
AGAAGAAGAAGAAGAAGAAGAAGAAGAAGAAGAAGAAGAAGAAGAAGGAGAAGAAGAAGAAGAAGACAATATAATGTGTTGTGAAAGCAGTCTTATACACCAAGATATTTCTTAGGGTGCTAAGAATGTTTAGAAATGTTTGTAAGCAAATAATACATTGTTGACACATATTCCTATAAGCACATTTGATCAATTTGTGATTGAATTTTTTCTGTTTTTTTTTTGTTTTTGTTTTTGTTTTTTTTGTTCTCAACCCTTGTAATCATGTTTAGAAGAATTTGGGAGTTTTAAGGCGATAATAAGACAGAAATGGTTGGAGAGACAATTCCAGTCTTGTTTTTGCTAAGCATCCAAGTGTATCACAAGAACCTGATTCCTGCTTTCAGCATTGCACAGAGCTCAGTGTGGCCCAGAACACCCTGGAGTCAGGTTATTGTCCCATTTATTCCTTAGAGTTGGAAACCATTTCCTTCTAACAGTTTTCCCCCCAGTGGAATTACATTTTTTTTCAACCAACTACTGATCTAAAGGTTAAAAGGAAAAAAAAGAAAAGCTTTTGAAATCAGTGAAGGTATAAAAATAGCTCCTGCAGGGAGACACACACAAGCCATAATACATCTTGAACACAGAAAATTAATCCTGCCAACTCCAGCTGGCAGCTCAAGCGACCCCTGTGCACAGATACCACCCATCTTCAGAGATCAAGTTCAGATTGCTTGCATTCATTATGCAAATTCATACTGTGGCTTTGGCCTCTATTTAAAAATAAGGGGAGGGCCCTAAGTAAAGCAAAAGTCTTAGTGAGAATGTAAAGCCAATTGAATTTATATATGTGCAAAGGGCAAATAAAATCTTCAATTCTGGCTGTGTTTTTAGGAACAAAACTATCCAGAATTCAAGAAATATTAAAAATAACATTAAAAATCTCATTCACATTTGGGACAGATTACATAATAATGAGCCTAAAACTGAATGTATCTATAATGCTCCCAGCACAGAGCTGCCTTTCCCCTTTCTCTATTAGTGGCATCACTGTTCCCCCAATACCTGAACCTCAACACTCATGCATCTTTGATTCCACATTTTCCCATCTCTCTAAAAGTAAGCAGTTGCTTGAAGTTTGGTCTCCTTTCAAGTTATGAAGAAAATGCTGAAAAGTTCTGCAAATACTGTTTAGCTTCTTCAAGGTACAGGGTGAACTTGAGAGGCTTACAGTCAAGGTTATTAAGAGCTCAAGTGAGTCACTGAAATGGATTTGATGTTGAAAACACAAGTTGCATCAGAATGAAGATTGAGCATTTATTTGATTCAGGTTCTGCTTTATAGTAAATGACAAACAAAGAGAAAAATATTTTTGAAAGACCAAAATGCCAGCCAGAGAGAGGTGGGGGTTAAGAGGCTGGATATAGCACTGGGGTTACTCCAAGTTAAAAGGCAGTGAAGGAGATCTGGAGGAGGGAGGGAAGATGGTGGAAGAATAAGGGACCCTAGATTCATCTGGTCCCTTGAATTCAGCTAGATATCTATAAAATCATTCTGAATACCTGTGAATTCAACCTGGCATCTAAAAAAATAATTGCTACAAGTCTACAAATTGAAAAGTGATCACTTTTTACAAGGTAGGAGGTGCAGAGAAGTGAATCTGAGGGGATATATCAGAAGATAAACCACAGGGAGGGAGTCTCCAGAGGCTGGCGGCCAGAAAGTGATATAGCAATGGAGTGCCAAATTGGAACTTTTAGAAATCTGCTCCTGTGAGGGACATCCCAGCCTGGAAGGTGCTTAGGTGGCAAAGCAGGACAGAATCCTGGGTGGGATCGTGTGGTCTCAGGATTCCCGAGGATCACAGAAAGAATGGGGGTGTCATAGTGTGACAGAGTTCCCAGGTATTAGAGCAGGTAAGCCAGATACAATAGTGAGCCCTGGAGTGGGCTCCCAGCTAGGTGTTGCCATAAACCACAAACCACAGAAGATGGGGGTATTGTTCTCAAAGTAAGGGCCCAGCAAGCAGCATGGCCCTCCTCCTTCCCCAGGGAAGAACAAGGCAGGTGCATGCAGGATCCAACAACCACTCAGGGGCCCAGTGAACAGTGGAACCCTGGTGAGATACTGCCCCACCGAGGATTGGTGCAGGTGTGAACCACAGAAGTCTGCAGAGTTTGGTGCAAACAAAAGTGATTGTTTTTCCCTGAGGGTGCACTGGAGAGTGGGCACCTCAGCTCTGGGGCTGGAGATCAGGGTGCTGCTACTTTTACTTTTTTCATCCTTTTAAAGCTACTCAGAAACCGTTCAGGGAACAAAAGCCACATAGAGCAAATGGAAGCAGCTTACACTGAGCCCAGCCCCCTGGTAAGGGATGGTGTAATTCCATCCAGGCAAAGATACCAGGCCCCTCCCCCAGAAAACCAGCAGTAATATCAGAGGAATACCAAATTTATGAATCATACAGAACTGCAAAACTCCTGTGCTAGGGGAAAATAGTATATAGAATTCGAGATTTTATTCTCAAGATTCTTTAGTCTTTCAGTTTGAAATTTTCTTTTTCTTTTTTTCCCCTTTTCAACTAGTTTATTTAATCAACTCTTTAAGTCTTTTTAAAAATTTTCCTTTTTACATTTTCATTTTATGGATATATTCATATTTGGCTTCCATTCACTGTATTCAATTTTATTTTTGTAACTGTTTATACATACATATATATATATACACACACACACACACACACACACACACACACACATAAGCTTTGCTTTCTTTACAATTTTGGGATCAAGTGTCTGTTAGATTATACCTCCTCACATTTTTTTTTTCATTTTTTGGGCTTCTGATCTTTTTGGATTTGTCTAGTGTATACTTCACTGGGATTGTGGTTGATATTTTTATTTTGTTCTCTCATTCTTCTATTCTTCTCTCAGAAAAAATGACTAGAAGGAGAAATTCACAACAAAATAAAGAACCAGAGGTAATACTCTCCCTGCCATAGATTTAATCGATATGGATATGAGTAAAATGTCAGACGTAGAATTCAGAATAACAGTTGCAAAGTTACTAGCTGGGTTTGAAAAAAAAAAAGCATAAAAGACACTAGAGAATCCCTTAGTGCAGAAATAAAATCTAATCAGACCAAAATTGAAAAATGCTTTAACTGAGATTCAGTCTAAAATGGATGCTTTAAAAGCTAGGATAAATGAGGCAGAAGACAGAGTCAGTGACATAGAGTACAAAATGATAGAAAGGAAGAAAGTTGAGGAAAAGAGAGAAAAACAACTAATGGACCATGAAGGGAAATTTCTAGATATCAGCAATACCATAGGTGAAACAAAATTAGAATTACTGGAGTGCCAGAGGAAGAAAAAGAGAGAGGGAGAAGGACAGAAGGTATATTTGAGCATATCATAACTGAGAATTTCCCTAAACTGGGAAATGAAACAGGCATTCAAGTCCAGGAGGCACAGAGAACCCCCTTCAAAAGCAATAAAAATAGAATGAACCCCAAACATATAATAGTGAAGATTGCAAATTTCAAAGATAAAGAGAAAATCCCGGAAGTGGCTTGAGACAAGAGCTCCTTAACCTACAAGGATAGAAACATTGTTGGCAGCAGACCTATCCACAGAGAACTGGCAGGCCAGGAAGGGCTGGCATGATATATTCAGGGTACTAAATGAGAAAACCATGCAGCCAAGAATACTTTATCCAGCAAGGCTATCATTCAATAATGGAAGGAGAGATAAAAAGCTTCCAGGACAAATAGAAATTAAAAGAATTTGTGATCACTAAACAAGCCCTGCAAGAAATATGAAAGGAGATCCTGTAAGCAAAGAGAGAGCCCAAACATAACATAGACCAGAAAGGAACAGAGACAATCTACAGAAACAGTGACTTTACAAGTAATAAAATGGCACTAAATTCATATATTTCAATAGTTTCTCTGAATGTATGTGGGTTAAATGATCCAATCAAGACACAGGGTATAAGATTGGATAAAAAAGAAAGACCCATTGATATGCTGTCTGCAAGAGACTCATTTTAGACCAAAAGACACCTCCAGATTTAAAGCGAGGGTGTGGAAAACCATTTATCATGCTAATGGGTATCAAAAGTAAGCTGGGTGACACTCCTTTTATCAGACAAATTATATTTAAAATAAAAAACTGTAATAAAAGATGAGGAAGGACACTATATCATAATTAAAAGGGTCTATCAAACAAAATCTAACAACTGTAAGTATTTATGCCCCTAACACGGGATCAGCCAATTATATAAGCCAATTAATAACAAGATCGAAGAAACATATTGATAATAATGCAATAATAGTAGGGAAGTTTAACACCCCCCCCACACACTGCAATGGACAGATAATCTAAGCAGAAGATCAACAAGGAATAAGGGCTTTGAATAACACACTGGACTGAATGGACTTCACAGATATATTTAGAACATTCCATGCCAAAGCAACAGAATACACATTCTTCTCAAGTGCACGTGGAACATTCTCCAGAATACATCACATTCTGGGTCACGAATCAGATCTCAACTGTTACCAAAAGAGTGCGATTATTCCTTGCATATTTTCAGACCACAATGCTTTGAAAGCTTTGAAACATGAACTCAATCACAAGAGGAAATTTAGAAAGAACTCAACTACAGGGAGGCTAAAGAACATCCTACTAAAGAATGAATGGGTCAACCAGGAAATTAAAGAAGAATTAAAAAAGTCATGGAAACAAATGAAAATGAAAACACAACCGTCCAAAACCTTTAGGATGCAGCAAAATCAGTCCTAAGAGGAAGTATATAGCAATATAAGCCTCTCTCAAGAAACTAGAAAAGTGTCAAACACACATCCTAACCTTACACCTAAAGGAACTGGAGAAAGACCAGCAAATAGAGCCTAAACCCAGCATGAGAAGAGAAATAGTAAAGATTAGAGCAGAAATTAATGAACTAGAAACTAAAAGAAGATTAAAACAGATAAATGAAACTAGGGGCTTGTTCTTTGAAAGAATTAATAAGATTGATAAACCCCTAGCTGACTTATCAAAAAGAATAGAGAAAGGACTCAAATTAATAAAATCATGAATGAAAGAGGAGGGATCATGACCAATATGAAGGAAATACAAACAATTATAAGAACATATTATGAGCAACTACATGCCGACAAATTAGACAGCTGGAAAAAATGGATGCATTCCTAGAAACTTACAAACTACCAAAACTGAACCAGGAAGAAATAGAAAACCTGAATAGACCCATAACCAGTAAGGAAAGTGAAGCAGTAATAAAAAAATCTACCAACAAACAAAAGTCCAGGGCTGGATGGTTTCCCAGGGGACTTCTACCAAACATTTAAAGAAGAACAAATACCTCTTCTTCTGAAGCTGTTTCAAAAAATAGAAATGGAAGAAACTTCCAAACTTGTTCTACAAGGCCAACATTACCTTGGTCTCAAAACAATGAAGTCCCCCCCAAAAGGAGAATTACAGATCAATATCCCTAATGAACATGGATGCCAAAATTCTCACCGAGATACTAGCCAATAGGATCCAACAGTACATTAAAAGCACTATTCACCACGACCAAGTGGGATTTATTCCTGGACTGCAAGGGTGGTTCAACATCCACAAATCAATCAACATGATACATCACATTAAAAAGAGAAAGGACAAGTGCCATATGCAGAAAAAGCATTTGACAAAATACTGCATCGTTTCTTGATTAAACTCTCCACAGTGTAGGGATACAGAGAACATACTTCAATATCACAAAAGCCATATACAAAAAGCCCACAATGAATATCATTCTCTGCTTTTCCCCAAAGTTCAGCAACAGGACAGGGATGTCCACTCTCAGCACTGTTGTTCAACATAGCATGAGAAGTCCTAGCCTCAGCAATCAGACCACAAAAAGAAATAAAGGGCATTCAATTTGGCAAAGAAGTCAAACTCTCACTCTTTGCAGATGTCATGATACTTTTGGTGGAAAACACAAAAGACTCCACCCCAAAATTGCTAGAACTCATACAGGAATTCAGCAATGTGGCAGGATATAAAATCAGTGCACAGAAATCAGTGGTATTTCTATACATAAACAATGAGACAGAAGAAAGAGAAATTAAGGAGTTAATCCCATTTAACAGTTGCACCCAAAACCATAAGATACTTAGGAATAAATCTTACCTGAGAGGTAAAGGATCTGTACTCTGAAAACTAGAGAGCACTTATGAAAGAAATTGAGGAAGACACACAGAAATAGAAAAACATTCCATGCTCATGGATTAGAACAAATATTTTTAAAATGTCTGTGCTACCCAGAGCAAACTACACATTCAATGCAATCCCTATCAAAATACCATTGACATTTTTCACAGAGTTGGAACAAATAATTCTGAATTTTTGTATGGAATTTTGAAAAAAATATCAAAGCTGGTATTTCCAGACTTCACAATTCCAGACTTCAAGCTCTATTACAAAGCTGTAATCATCAAGACAGTGTGGTAGGGCACAAAAACAGACACATAGATCAATGGAACAAAATAGAGAACCCAGAAATAGACCCTCAACTCTATGGTCAACTAATGTTCAACAATGCATGAAGGCATATCCGGTGGAAAAAAGACAGTCTCTTCAACAAATGGTGTTGAGAAAATTGAGCAGCCACTTGCAGAAAAATGAAATGACCATTTTCTTACACCATACACAAAGATAAATTCAAAATGGTTGGAAGACCTAAATGTGAGACAGGAATCCATCAAAATCCTAGAGGAGAACACAGGCAGCAACCTCTTTGGCCTAGGCCACAGCAAGTTCTTGCTAGACACGTCTCCCTTTAAAGGCAAGGGAAAGAAAAGCAAAAATGAACTATTGGGACTTCATCAAGATAAAAAGCTTCTGCACAGCAAAGAAAATAGTCAGCAAAACTAAAAGGCAACCCATGGAATGGGAGAAGGTATTTGCAAATGACATAGCAGATAAAAGGCTAATATCCAAGATCTATAAAGAATTATTTTTACGAACACACGGAAACCAAATAATCCAGTTAGGAAATGGGCAGAAGACATGAACAGACATTTCTCCAAAGAAGACATCCAAATGGCTAACAGACACATGAAAAAAAGTTCAATATTGCTCAACATCAGGGAAATACCAATCAAAACCACAATGAGATACCACCTCACACCAGTCAGGATGGCTAAAACTAACAAGTCAGGAAACAGCAAATGTTGGTGAGGATGCAGAGAAAGGGAACCCTCTTACACTGTTGGTGGGAATGCAAGCTGGTGCAGCTCCTCTGGAAAACAGTATGGAGATTTCTCAAGAAATTAAAAATAGAGCTACCCTACAACCCAGCAATTGCCCTAGTAGGTATTTACCCCAAAGATACAAATGTAGTTATCCAAAGGGGTACCTGCTCCCCAATATTCATAGCAGCAATGTCCAGAATAGCTAAACCGTCCATCTACAGATGAATGGATGAAGATGTGGTATACATAAACAATGGAATATTACTCAGCCATCAGAAAGGATGAATACTTACCATTTACATCAATGCAGATGGAACTGGAGGGTATTATGCTGAGCAAAATAATTCAATCAGAGAAAGAAAATTATCATATGGTTTCACTCATACATGGAATATAAGAATCAGTGCAGAGGATAATAGGGGAAGGGAAACTGAATGGAAAGTAATCAGAGAGGGTTGGTGGGCATTTAAAAGGGCACGTGATGTGATGATCCCTGGGTGTTATATGCAACTGATGAATTATTGTATTCTGCATCTTAAACTAAAGATGTACTATATGTTAGCTAATTGAATTTAAATTTTAAAAAAAATCAACAAAGGCAGTGATGGAGGAGCAGAGCACAAATTTACCTCAGGCTAACAGAGTTTGGGGTTCTATGGAGGAGAATCAGAGCTCTTGGTTGCCCATGGCAGGCCCCGTGCCTCTGAAGGAGAGTGGATCGAGGGGTGGCCACACACCATAGATCAGGGCCCCCACTCACAGACAATGCCTGCTGGTGCACTTCATGTGGCAGGAGGGCCCCACCCCCACTACCTGCTGAGGTGTTGAGAGATAGATTCCCCTACAAGCCAATATGAAAATTTAAAATAAGACAAAGAATGTAGAGAGCATCACCTCAAAGTTGCAAAGTTTCCCCTCTGCAAGAAGCACTGTGCTCTAGCCTTCTCTGCTCAGAACATCCTGTCCTTCAGTCAGTCACAACCTGAGCTCCAGCCCGGTGATCAATTCACTACAGCCTTACTAATGTGTCACCTGCCTGCAGGAAGCAGGCTCCCTGGTCCTAGACCTCAGTGCACTTGTCCCTTAGTCTGGAATTCCTGCACCCTGACATTTTTTTCCATGCACCTCCTGACTAGTTTAGTTCTTAATTTTAGTCACTCTTGTTCACTTTTAGAATTTATATTTCATTCTTTTATAGCTTGAAGTTCCATGCTCAAATCTGAATATTTTTAAGTTCTTTCAATATTGTAATTTTGGTCATTTTAAAGCCCATGTCTGGAAACTCCATTGCCTGAATCCCTGAGCTATTTTTCTGCTTTCTGTTGACTTTTAGAATTGTTGACATATATTTTCTTTTTTATATGCATAGTATATTTCCTTATTGTTTCTTTACTTATAAATTTTCATCTGGTTTTAATTTTAGATTTACAAAAGCGTTGTCATTAGAGTAGAAAAACTTCTGTATATCCACCAGATTGACTCACCATTTTGCCCCATTATTTTCATTATTCTCCCCTTCACTCTGTGTGTGTGTATGAATATGTATGAAGTAATTTTATCTTATGTACTTCATAAACTCTTGCCTAAACCTTAGAAGCCCCATTTTCTTATTCAATTAACCTAACTAGCAGAGTTAGTGTTCATTTACAACCTGATCACTCTTATAGACACTTTATTTCAGGGCATTAAATAAATGTATTAATATGTGTATACTCAACTATAATGAAAACGACCAAGAAATGAATGATGGAAAGCATCTTGCAGGATAAATAACTGAGTGTGTATCTTCATCAATCTCTACATTGAGCTGTAGGATTGAGTAGAAGGTCAAAAAAGCTCATTCCTTGATTTTTAAAAGATGTTATTTGTGCCTGAATTAAAGTTGTGTCTATGTTAATTAATTGAAGAGCCAATAGCTAGGTAGTTCTGTTTACTTATGTTCATTGTAGTGTGCTTATTGTGGTCAATTAATTTTTGAGATTGATTTAGATGGAGTGCCCAGTGTTGGTGCTGTAGAGTTGTGTGATCATTAACAAAGAGGAATGCAGCCTAACCAGTGGGGGTAATGACAGAGGAGGGGCATCATCCAAGTGTTTCCTGACACGTTTTGTAAGAGAGAACAAATACATTTTTAATATGCATTGATCCTCATTTTTCTTATAATGAAGAAAATATTGAAATTTGGAAATGTTTTTTTTTTTTTCTTGAGATGGTATCCTTCTCTGTAGCTTGGCACCTGGGCCTCACAGAGGTTGGATCCATGTTTTCTTTTACTTTCCCCCACATGTAGCTCCAGTGGAAACTTCCAAGATGAACTGTTAGCATTTAAGAACAATGTGCAAACATATGCATCAGTACTGTCTATGTCAAAGTCAAGAAAAGATTTAGACTATATAGATGAAATATCTTCATTCCAAAGGTATACAACAAGTTATTGTATAACAAAAATATATCATTTATCTTTTAATTTAAATAAGTTTGATTATAGGATGAAATTTTGCTTAAAACAGCCTTTGTCAAAAACATGTATAATTGTTGAAGAAATAAAAATTAACTTCAAAGAATTAGATTTTTAAAGTTAAACTTAATCAAGGAAGGAATTAAGTTAAAAAACGATTAAATGATTAATTTAACAGCATTGTTTTGAATTATATTGCAATCTAAATAATCTATGCACTCTCTGTAGACCTCTTTGCTCTCTTTCCTCTGTCCATCTTCTGTCTGGCCTTTCTCTACCACAATGCCCTCCCTCCCTCAGACTTTCTCTTCCTTCTTCTCATCTTCATACTCTAATTAGTCACTTAAAATAGCCCATGCCCCATAGTATCAAGGGTGTGTGTGTGTGTATGTGTGTATGAGTGTGCGTGTGTGTGTGTTTGTAGGTTAGGGGGGTGGCAGAAAGGAAAGGGGAAAGACTAAACAAAGGTAAGAAAGAGAACTAAAAAGTAAGTGCAGTGATAATTTGATAATGAAAAATAAAATTAAAAAGTTTTATATGGGGTTATTAAGTTTACTTATTTTGTTTTCTAAACTTTAGGCTTGTGTCCATGTTCATGTAAAATTTCCTCAACTACCCATCATTATTTCAAGATTACTGTGTTATGTTACTTTTGAGTGAACTTATGTTGAATGTTATCATAGGAAAAAATTATTTTCCTGAGCACTAGAAATTAATATATAATTAATGAATATATTAATATCAATATGATAATAGAGCCTCATTTTAAATAAATAAACAAATCAGTATGATACATTATTTTGTGGCAAAATGTTATAAAAACAACACAAAGATTATGTGGTGACGGGAAAGAGGTTGCCATAGAATATTTAGATTTGCATCAGGACACAAAGTCAAATATATAAAAATCTTATGATTGCAATATTGGCAATGTTTTACAAAAATAAAATATGCAAGCCGTTAAACAGCATAAAAATCTTTTGTCAATTGGTTATTCACTCTACCAGGGCAAAGATTTTGTCTAAATCCTCACTCCTGCGGCAGTTCTGACACAGTGCAGGACTGCACTAAAGATCATCAAATGAAAACATGTGTGGGTGTCTATGCTTCTCATATAATGTTTTTTACTATTTTAATAAAGTAAATTAAATACATTCAAATTTTGCATTGATCATCAAATCATCATTTTTATATTACTTGGTGTTGCATTGAGGAAATGGAAAGTAATTGCAGAACAGGAAGTCAATCTGTTGCCAAAAGAAGTCACACTAATTCATATTTTATCTTTTTTAAGTTTTTTTCTTTAAAATTTTTTTATTCTTATGTTAATCACCATACATCATTAGTTTGTGGTGTGGTATTCCATGATTAATTGTTTGTGCATAACACCCAGTGCTCCATACAGAACGTGCCCTCTTTAATAACCAAAACCAGGCTAGCACATCCCCCCAACCCACTACCCTCTAGAACCCTCAGTTTGTTTTTCAGAGTCCATCATCTCTCATGGTTAGTCTCCCCCTCCAATTTCCCCCCCTTCATTCTTCCACTCCTGCTATCTTCTTCTTTATTTTTTCTTAACATATATTACATTATTTGTTTCAGAGGTACAGATCGGTGATTCAACAGGTTTGCACAATTCACAGTGCTCTCCATAGCACATACCCTCCCCAATGTCTATCACCCAGCCACCCCATCCCGCCCACCCCCTACCACTCCAGCAACCCTCAGTTTGTTTCCTGAGATTAAGAAATCCTCATATCAGTGAGGTCATATGATACATGTCTTTCTTTGACTTATATCACGCAGCATAACACCCTCCAGTTCCATCCACGCCATAGCAAATGGAAAGATATCAATCCTTCTGATGGCTGCATAATATTCCATTGTGTATATATATATCTATATATCTATCTATATATATATCTATCTATATATCTATATAGATAGATATATATATCACATCTATATACCACATCTATCACGTCACTATCTATATATATATATAGATATATAGTTATAGATATCACATCTTCCTTATCCATTCGTCTGTTGATGGGCATCTTGGCTCTTTCCACAGTTTGGCTATTGTGGACATTGCTGCTATAAACATCAGGGTGCACATACCCCTTTGGATCACTATATTGGTATCTTTTGGGTAAGTATGTAATAGTGCAAATGCTGGATCAAATGGTAGCCCTATTTTCAACTTTTTTGGGGGGATTTCACAGTGTTTTATTTATTAATTTATTAATTTTTTATTGTTATGTTAATCACCATACATTACATCATTAGTTTTTGATGTAGTGTTCCATGATTAATTGTTTGTGCATAACACCCAGTGCTCCACACAGAATGTGCCCTCTTTAATACCCATCACCAGGCTAACCCATCCCCCCACCCCATCCCCTCGAGAACCCTCAGTTTGTTTTTCAGAATCCATTGTCTCTAATGGTTCGTCTCCCTCTCCGACTTACTCCCCTTCATTCCTCCCCTCCTGCTATCTTCTTTTTTTTTTTCCTTAACATATATTGCATTATTTGTTTCAGAAGTACAAATCAGTGATTCATCAGTCTTGTACAATTCACAGTGCTCACCATAGCACATACCCTACCAGTGTCTATCACCCAGGCACCCCATCCCTCCCACCCCCTCCCACTCCAGGAACATTCAGTTTGTTTCCTGAGATTAAGAATTCCTCACATCAGTGAGGTCATATGATACATGTCTTTCTCTGATTGACTTATTTCACTCAGCATAACTCCCTCCAGTTCCATCCATGTCGTTGCAAATGGCAAGATGTCACTCATTTTGATGGTTGCATAATATTCCATTGTGTATATATACCACCCCTTCGTTATCCATTCATCTGTCGATGGACATCTTGATCTCTTTCCACAGTTTGGCTATTGTGGACATTGCTGCTATAAACATTGGGGTGCACGTACCCCTTCGGATCCCTACATTTGTATCTTTGGGGTATATACCGAGTAGTGCAATTGCTGGATCGTATGGTAGCTCTATTTTCAACTGTTTGAGGAACTTCCATACTGTTTTCCAGAGGGGTTGCACCAGCTTGCATTCTCACCAACAGTGTAGGAGGGTTCCCCTTTATCCTCATCCCCGCCAACATGTGTCGTTTTCTGACTTGATAATTTTAGCCATTCTGACTGGTGTGAGGTGGTATCTCACTGAGGTTTTGATTTGGATTTCCCTGATGCTGAACGATGTTGAAAACTTTTTCATGTGTCGGTTGGCCATTTGGATGTCTTCTTTGGAAAAAATGTCTGTTCATGTCTTCTGCCCATTTCTTGATTGGATTATTTGTTCTTTGGGTGTTGAGTTGGATAAGTTCTTTATAGATTTTGGATACTAGCCCTTTATCTGATATGTCATTTGCAAATATTTTCTCCCATTCTGTCGGTTGTCTTTTGGTTTTGTGGACTGTTTCTTTTGCTGTGCAAAAGCTTTTTATCTTGATGAAATCCCAATAGTTCATTTTTGCCCTTGCTTCCCTTGCCTTTGGCGATGTTTCTAGGAAGAAGTTGCTGCAGCTGAGGTCGAAGAGGTTGCTACCTGTGTTCTCCTTTAGGATTTGGATGGACTCCTGTCTCACGTTTAGGTCTTTCAACCATTTGGAGTCTCTTTTTTTGTATGTGGTGTAAGGAAATGGTCCAGTTTCATTCTTCTGCATGTGGCTGTCCAATTTTCCCAACACCATTTGTTGAAGAGACTGTCTTTTTGCCATTGGACATTCTTTCCTGCTTTGTCAAAGATAAGTTGACCATAGAGTTGAGGGTCCATTTCTGGGCTCCCAATTCTGTTCCATTGATCTATGTGTCTGTTTTTGTGTCAGCACCATACTGTCTTGATGATGACAGCTTTGTAATAGAGCTGGAAGTCCGGAATTGTGATGCGGCCAGCTTTGCATTTCTTTTTCAATATTCCTCTGGCTATTCGGGGTCTCTTCTGGTTCCATACAAATTTTAGGATTATTTGTTCCATTTCTTTGAAAAAAGTGGATGGTATTTTGATGGGGATTGCATTGAATGTGTAGATTGCTCTAGGTAGCATTGACATCTTCACAATATTGGCTCTCCTAATCCATAAGCATGGAACGTTTTTCCATTTCTTTGTGTCTTCTTCAATTTCTTTCATGAGTATTTTATAGTTTTCTGAGTACAGATCCTTTGCCTCTTTGGTTAGATTTATTCCTAGGTATCCTATGGTTTTGGGTGCAAATGTAAATAGGATCAATTCCTTGATTTGTTTCTCTTCTGTCTTGTTGTTGGTGTCTAGGAATGCCACTGATTTCTGTGAATTGATTTTATATCCTGCTACATGACTGAATTCCTGTATGAGTTCTCGCAGTTTTGGGATTGGAGTCTTTTGGGTTTTCCACATACAGTATCATATCATCTACAAAGAGTGAGAGTTTGACTTCCTCTTTGCCGATTTGGACGCCTTTTATTTCTTTTTGTTGTCTGATTGCTGTGGCTAGGAGTTCTAATACTATGTTGAATAGCAGTGGTGATAGTGCACATCCCTGCCGCGTTCCTGACCTTAGGAAGGCTGAGAAAAGCTGAGAGCTTTTCCCCATTGAGAATGATATTCTCTGTAGGTTTCTCATAGATGGCTTTTATGATATTGAGGTAGGTACCTTCTATCCCTATACTCTGAAGAGTTTTGATCAAGAAAGGATGCTGTACTTTGTCAAATGCTTTTTCTGCACCTATTGAGAGGATCATATGATTCTTGTTCTTTCTTTTGTTAATGTATTGTATCACGATGATTTATTTGTGCATGTTGAACCAGACTTGCAGCCCAAGGTTAAATCCCACTTGGTCATGGTGAATAATCCTTTTAATGTACTGTTGGATCATATTTGCTAGTATTTTGGTGAGAATTTTTGCATCCATGTTCATCATGGATATTGGTTTGTAATCCTTTTGGCTGGGGTCTTTGTCTGGTTTTGGGATCAAGGTAATGCTGGCCTCATAAAATGAGTTCGGAAATTTTCCTTCCATTTCTATTTTTTGGAACAGTTTCAGGAGAATAGGTATTAATTCTTGAAATGTTTGGTATAATTCCCCTGGGCCATCTGGGCCCGGGCTTTTGTTTCTTGGGAGATTTTTGATGACTGCTTCAATTTCTTTACTGGTTATAGGTCTGTTCAGGTTTTCTATTTCTTCCTGGTTCAATTTTGGTAGTTGATGCATTTCTAGGAATGCACCCATTTCTTCCAGGTTATCTAATTTGCTGGCATAGAGTTGCTCATAATATGTTCTTATAATTGTTTGTATTTCTTTGGTGTTGGTTGTGATCTCTCCTCTTTCATTCATGATTTTGTTGATTTGGGTCATTTCTCTTTTCTTTTTGACAAGTCTGGCCAGGGGTTTATCAAACTTGTTAATTCTTTCAAAGAACCAACTCCTAGTTTCGTTGATCCGTTCTACTGTTCTTTTGGTTTCTATTTCATTGATTCTTGCTCTGGTCTTTATTATTTCTCTTCTCCTGCTGGATTTAGGTTTTATTTGCTGTTCTTTCTCCAGCTCCTTTAGGTGTAGGGTTAGGTTGTGTATTTGAGACTTTTCTTGCTTCTCGAGAAAGGCTTGTATTGCTATATACTTTCCTCTCAGGACTGCCTTTACTGTATCCCAAAGAATTTGAACAGTTGTGTTTTCATTTTCATTGGTTTCCATGAATTTTTTAAATTCTTCTTTAATTTCTTGGTTGACCCATTCATTCTTTAGTAGGATGCTCTTTAGCCTCCATGTATTTGAGTTCCTTCCGACTTTCCTCTTGTGGTTGAGTTCTATTTTCAAAGCATTGTGGTCTGAAAATATTCAGGGAATATTCCGAATCTTTTGGTACCAATTGAGACCTGATTTGTGACCTAGGATGTGATCAATTCTGGAGAATATTCCATGGGCACAAGAGTAGAATATGTATTCTGTTGCTTTGGGATGGAATGTTCTGAATATGTCTGTGAAGTCCATTTGGTCCAGTGTGTCATTTAAAGTCTTTATTTCCTTGTTGATCTTTTGCTTAGATGATCTGTCCATTTCAGTGAGGGGGGTGTTAAAGTCCCCCACTATTATTGCATTGTTGTCAATGTGTTCCTTTGCTTTGGTTATTAATTGCCTTATATAATTGGCTGGTCCCATGTTAGGGGCATATTTACAATTGTTAGGTATTCTTGTTGGATAGACCCTTTAAGTAGAATATAGTGTCCTTCTTCATCTCTTATTACAGTCTTTGTTTTAAAATCTAATATGTCTGATATAAGGATTGCCACCCCAGCTTTCTTTTCGTGTCTATTAGCATGGTAAATGGTTTTCCACCCCCTCACTTTCAATCTGGGGGTGTTTGGGTCTAAAATGAGTCTCTTGCGGACAGCATATCGATAGGTCTTGTTTTTTAATCCAATCTGATAGCCTGTGTCTTTTGATTGGGGCATTTAGCCCATTTACCTTCAGGGTAAGTATTGAAAGATATGAATTTAGTGCCATTGTATTGATTGTAAGGTGACTGTTACTGTATCTTGTCTGTGTTCCTTTCTGATCTATGTTGCTTTTAGGATCTCTCTTTGCTTAGTTGACCGCTTTTAATATTTCTTGTAGGGCTGGTTTGGTGCTTGCTAATTCTGTCAGTTTTTGTTTGTTCCAGAAGCTTTTATCTCTCCTTCAATTTTTAATGACAGCCTAGCTGGATATAGTATTCTTGGCTGCATATTTTTCTCGTTTAATGCTCTGATTATATCATGCCAGTCCTTTCTGGCCTGCCAGATCTCTGTGGATAGGTCTGTTGCCAATCTAATGTTTCTACCATTGTAGTTTACAAATCTCTTCTCCCAAGCTGCTTTCAGGTTTTTCTCTTTGTCTCTGAGACTCATAAGTTTTACTATTAGATGTCGGGTTGTTGACCTATTTTTATTGATTTTGAGGGACGTTCTCTGTGCCTCCTGGATTTTGATGCCTGTGTCCTTCCCCAAATTAGGGAAGTTCTCTTTTCTAATTTGCTCCAATATAACTTCTGCCCCTCTCTCTCTTCCTTCTTCTTCTGGGATCCCAATTATTCTAATGTTGTTTTGTGTTATGGTATCACTTATCTCTCGTATTCTGTCCTCGTGATCTTGTAGTTGTTTATCTCTCTTTTTCTCAGCTTCTTTATTTTCCATCATTTGGTCTTCTATATCACCTAATGTCTCTTCTGCGTCTTTTATCCTAGCAGTTAGTGCGCCCATTTTTGATTACACCCCATTTATAGCCTTTTTGATTTTGACTTGGTTAGAGTTTAGTTCTTTTATTTCTCCAGAAAGGGTTTCTCTAATAACTTCCATGCTTTTTTCATTCCCAGCTAGTGTCTTTAAAATCATGATTCTTAACTCTAGGTCCGACATCGTACTCATGTCCATATTGAGTATGTCCCTGGCAGTCGGTATTACCTCTTGTTCTTTTTGTTGAGGTGACTTTTTCCGTCTTGTCATTTTGTGCAGAGGAGAATAGATGAATGAGAGAACAAAATGTTAACAGGGTGACAACGTCCCCGGAAAATATACTCTAGATCAATCAGAAAAGTCCTTTCATAAAGTGGTCACTTTTCTGTTCAGAAAGTTTTTGTTATTCTTTTCTTTGATGTCCTGTTCTATTCGTCAGTGTTCAGAATGGTTTGATCCCTATTCAGCTGAAATCCTGAGACCTGACGAAATCCAGGTCTCCTACTCCTCTACCATCTTCCCTGAACTTTCTTTTTTAAATCTTTGTTTTGTGCTCTTTAAACATAGAGGTGATTAATTCAGTCTTATTTAAAAATTTACAGGTGATTTTAAATAACTGTTATTAACTTTCTGGAAACATTTTTCTAGTGAAGTTTTTCAGCTTCCATTTATGGATCTGGTCTTCCTTTCCTCCTTTTCTTTTTCTTGTAGATTCTCTGTGTATAGATTATTTTCTGGATCCTCTGTGCTTGACTAAATATTAGGAAGTCCATGTTTCTAGGCTATTTCCAGGGTACAGCATGTTGGGGAAGAAACAAGACCATGTTCCAGTCTATCAAGAATTTTCCTGATAACATAGGGTTTTCTTTCTTTCTTTCTTTCTTTCTTTCTTTCTTTCTTTCTTTCTTTCTTTCTTTCTTTCTTTCTTTCTTTCTTTCTTTCTCTCTTTCTTTCTTTCTTTCTTTCTGTGAGTGTGTTTGTATAGTCTTTATTTCTTCCTAGCCAATAGTATAATACTGATCAGATTAGGGTCTCTTTTCTTCCTTCCTACTGGAAAGCCATGCTATTGACAAAGAGCTTTCTCTGTGTTTCACCATTTAGCTTCTCTTCTGTTTTCTGGAACCAAACCAGGCCCAGGAGAGGTTTTGGTGACAGCCTCTGCTCCCATCCCAGCTAGCACACCACCTGAACTAGCTGTTTGACTCTTATTATTGAGACAAGCGCTGAATATGCACTCCTCCGATTGCTTTCCTTCACACATGCTTATGTCTGATTGTCTTTGCTTCTGGTGGTCCTTTATCACATTCTGTTGTTTGCAGGGTTAGTACCTTCCTTGAAGTTATCATTTGTGATTCTGTTTCTTGTTCTCTTTATTTCTTTTGATGAATTTCCAGAAAAAAGAAACCAAAACTTCTTTATGCTGCCATCTTCAATCTGGAACATGCCTTAACCATTTACTATAACTCATTTTATTATTTTCTACACATGGTCCCATCTTTCTATTTCCTGGGAGGGCCACAATGCCTTGAAACATGAACTCAAGCACAAGAGGAAATTTGAAAGGAACACAAATACATGGAGATTAAAGAGCATCCTACTAAAAAATGATTAGGTCAACCAGGAAATTAAAGAAGAATTAAAAAAAATTCATGGAAACAAATAAAAATGGAAACACAACTTTTTAAAACCCTTTGGATGCAGCAAAGGTGTTCTTAACAGGGAAATACATAGCCATACAAGCCTTTCTCAAGAAACCAGAAAATTCTCAAACACATAACCTAAACTTACACCTAAAGGAGCTGGAGAAACAACAGCAAATAAAGCCCAAATCCAGCAGAAGAGAATTAATAAAGATGAGAGCAGAAATCAATGATATAGAAATCAAAAAAACAGTAGAACAGATCAACAAAACTAGGAACTGGTTCTTTGAAAGATTTAATAAACTTGATAAACCCCTAGCAGACTTATCAAAAAGAACAGAGAAAGTACCCAAATAAATAAAATCATTAATGAAAGGGAGAGAGCACAGCTGACATTGAAGAGAGGCAAACAATTAAAAACATATTATGAGCAACCATATGCCAACAAATTAAGCAGTCTGGAAGAAATGGATGCATTCCTAGACACATATAAACTACCAAAACTGAACCAGGAAGAAATAGAAAACCTGAACATACCCGTAACCAACAAGGAATTTGAAGTAGTAATCAAAAATCTCTCCCGAAACAAGAGTCCAGGATCAGATGGCCTCCTAAGGGAATTCTACGAAACATTTAAAGAAGAACAAATACTTATTCTTCTGAAGCTGTTCCAAAAAACAGAAATGGAAGGAAAGCTTCCAAACTCTTTCTATGAGGACAGAATTACATTGGTCCCAAAACCAGGCAAAGACTCCACTAAAAAGAAGAATTACAGACCAACATTCCTTATAAACAAATATCCCTTATGCAAAAATTTTCACTGAGATACTAGCCAATAGGATCCAACAGTACATTAAAAGGATTATTCACCACGACCAAGTGGGATATATTGTTGGACTGAAGCGTGGTTCAATATCTACAAATCATTCAATGTGATACACTACATTAATAAAAGAAAGGACAAGAACCATATCATTCCCTCAACAGACGCATTAAAAGCATTTGACAAAATACAACATTCTTTCTTTTTTTTTCTTAAATTTTTTTATTGTTATGTTAATCACCATATATTACATCATTAGTTTTTGATGCAGTGTTCCATGATTCATTGTTTGTTCATGACACCCAGTGCTCCATGCAGAACGTGCCCTCCTCAATACCCATCACCAGGCTAACCCATCCCCCCACCCCCCTACCCTCTAGAACCCTCAGTTTGTTTTTCAGAGTCCATCATCTCTCATGGTTCGTCTCCCCCTCTGACATACGCCCCTCTTCTTCCTCTCCTGTTATCTTCTTCTTTTCCTTTTTTCTTATAATATGTTCCGTTATTTGTTTCAGAAGTACAGATCTGTGATTCAACAGTCTTGCACAATTCACAGTGCTCACCGTAGCACATACCCTCCCCAATGTCTATCACCCAGCCATCCCATCCCTCCCACCCCCAACCACTCCAGTAACACTCAGTTTGTTTCCTGAGATT
>NW_027397140.1:1394524-1421473 GCF_003265705.2 Callorhinus ursinus
TCTCCTGTTGAGTTCGTAGGTGTTCAGAATGGTTTGATCCCTATTCAGCTGAATTCCTGAGACCAGACGAAATCTAGGTCTCCTACTCCTCCGCCATCTTGCTCCGCCCCCTACAACATTCTTTCTTAATTAAAACTCTTCACAGTGTGCAGATAGAGGAAACATACCTCAATATCATAAAAACCATGTACAAAAAGCCCACAGTGAATATCATTCTCAATACGGAAAACCTGAAAGCTTTTCCCCAAAGTCAGGAACACAACAGGGGTGTCCAGTATCACCACTGTTGTTTAACATAGTACTAGAAGTCCTAGCCTCAACAATTAGACCACAAAAAGAAATACATTGCATTCAATTTGGCAAAGAATAAGTCAAACTCTCACTCTCAGATGTCATGTACTTTTTGTGGAAAACCCAAAAGACTCCAACCCCAAACTGCTAGAACTCATGAAGGAATTCAGCGAAGTGGCAGGATATAAAATCAATGCACAGAAAACAGTTGCATTTCTACACACTAACAGTGAGATAGAAAAAAAAGTGCAATTAAGGAATTGATCTCATTTACAATTGCACCCAAAGCCATTAGATACTTAGGAATAAATCTAACCTAAGAGGTAAAGGATCTGTACTCTAAAACTAGAGAGCACTTTTGAAGGAAATTGAGGACAACACAAAGAAATTGAAAAATATTCCATGCTAATGGATTGGAAGAACAAATATTGTTAAAATGTCTATGTTGCCCAGAAAAACCTACATGTTCAATGCAACCTCTTTCAAAATACCATTGACAGTTTTCACAGAGTTGGAACAAATAATCCTAAAATTTATATGGAACCAGAACAGACCCCCAATAGCCAGAGGAATGTTGAAAAAGAAAAGCAAAGCTTGTGGCATCACAATTCCAAACTTTAAGCTCTATTACAAAGCTGTAATCATCAAGACAGTATGGTAAGGGCACAAAAACAGACACATAGATCAATGGAACAGAATAGAGAGCCCAGAAATGGCCCCTCAACTCTATGGTCAACTAATGTTTGACAAAGCATGAAGGAATATCAGGTGGGAAAAAAACAGTCTCTTCAACAAATGGTGTTGGGAAATTTGGACAGCCACATGCAGAAGAATGAAATGACCATTTTCTTACACCACACACAAAGATAAATTCAAAATGGTTGGAAGACCTAAATGTGAGACAGGAGAATACAGGCAGCAACCTCTTTGGCCTCAGCCACAGCAAGTTCTTGCTAGACACGTCTCCAAAGGTAAGGGAAAGAAAAGCAGAAATGATCTTGGGACTTTATCAAGATAAAAAGAGTTTGCACAGCAAAGGAAACAGTTGACAAAAGTAAAGGCAACCAATGGAATGGGAGAAGATATCCAAGATCTGTAAAGGACTTATCAAACTCAACATCCATAAAACAAGAATCCAGTCCAGAAATGGGCAGAAGACATTAACAGACACATTTCCAAATAGGAAATCCAAATGGCCAACAGACACATGAAAAACTGCTCAACATCACTGAACATCAGGGAAATACAAATCAAAACCACTATGAGATACCACCTTACACTGGTCAAAATGGCTAACATTAACAAGTCAGGAAATGACAGATGTTGGTGAGGATGTGGAGGAACCCTCTTACACTGTTGGTGGGAATGCAAGCCACTCTGGAAAACAGTTTGGGATTCCTCAAAAAGTTAAAAATGGAGTCGCCCTAGGACCCAGCAATTGCGCCGCTATGTATTTATCTAAAGATACAAAAGTAGTGATATGAAGGGGCACCTGTACCCCAATGTTTATAGCACCAATATCCACAATAGCCAAAATATGGAAAGAGCCCAGATGTCCATCCACAGATGAATGGATAACGACATGATATATACAATGGAATATTACTCAACCATCAAAAAGATGAAATCTTACCATTTACAACGACATGGATGGAACTAGAGGGTATTATGCTAAGTGAAATAAGTTAGTCAGAGAAAGACAATAATCATATAATTTCACTCAAATGTGGAATTTAAGAAACGAAACAGAAGAACATAGGGGAAGGTAGGGAAAATAAAATAAGATGAAACCAGAGAGGGAGACAAACCATTAGAGGCCCTTAAATATAGGGAACAAACTGAGGGTTGCTGGAGGGTCTTGGGTGGGGAGATGGGGTAACTGGGTGATGGGAATTAAGGAGGGCACTTGATGTAATGAGCACTGGGTGTTAAATGCAACTGATGAATTACTAAACTCTACCTCTGATACTAGTAATACGTTTTATGTCAATTGAATTTAAATAAAATAAATTTTTAAAAAAGGTGTAAAAGTAAAAATTACAGAAAAATCCTTAGAATATGGTTCCCAGAACACAGATGGTCACCTTTTCTCCCTGCTCTTCCCTGCTGGGGGACTCAACAAATCACTAATGCAATGGGTTTTGGGGGTTGGAATTGGGAGTGGATATCAAAATTTTTGCTCAAATTCACCCAAGGGGAGATCAGATGCAGGGACAGAATTTGAAACACTGGTGGGGACAGGGAAACATGAAACACAAAACAAGGAACAGAGGGGTGCTTTGTCTTGGAGGCTGGGTAGGGCAGGCCCTGGGAAACTCCGGAGATGGCTCAGTTCCCAGTGTCACATCTGTGCGCATGTGGTTTGTGCATCCATAGCTGTTTTAGAGGGGCATTTCAGAGTGGGACTAGAGATGTCATGAGGAAGCAAGGAGGAGGGAGGCTTATTTTGAGATAAAATTGCTAAACTGTACATCCTGTTATGTTACTTTTCCATGTATATATTATATTTCACAATGAAAATACTTATAAAAGAAAATTGAAGAATTATGGCACTTGAGGCTCCTTTTATGACATGGAGGAATCTGTGATGTTACAAAGAATTGTCTTATAGATGCCCTTAATATCTTTAAAGAAAAGATTAAAAATTCTTTTTTAAAGATTTATTTATTTATTTATTTGACACAGAGAGAGATAGCGAGAGAGAGACCACAGGTGGGGGAGTGGCAGGCAGAGGTAAAGGGAGAAACAGGCTCCTGCTGAGCAAGGAGCATGATGTGGGACTCAGTTCCAGGACCCTGGGGTCATGACCTGAGCCAAAAGCAGATGCTTAACTGACTGAGCCACCGAGGCACCTGAGATTAAAAATTCTTAATTAACAATTTAATTTAATTAGTAATTAACAATTTGATAAGTAGTTATTATGGAAATATATGTTTTAAAATTGGAAAAATTGTTTGAAATTTTATTTCCAAAATTATTTGAGATGTAAAAACAGCCTGGGATAAGTGCCCCTCCTCTGTACTTCCCTAATACTGTACATGTCTATTGTGTTTACTACATTGTTTAATAATTATTTTTTAAATAAACTTTTTTTCAGAAGTTTTACAGAAAAATTGCAATGTTAATGCAGATAGTTCTTTTATACCCTATACTTAGTTACTCTTATTGCAGGTTACATTAGTTTAATATGTTTATCACAACTAATGAACCAATATTGATATTTTATTATTAACTGGAGTCCATACTTTATATAGATCCCCTTAGTTTCTACTTAATGTTTTTTTCCTTTCCTAAGATCCCATCCAGGATAACACATTGTGTTTAGCCACCATGTCTTTTTGGGCTCTGCTAGACTGTGAAACTTTCTTAGACCTTCCTTGTTTTGAAGACTTTGACAATTTTGAGGAGTGTTCGACAAGTAATTTATATAATATTTCTCAATTTGGTTTTGTCTGATTTCTTTTTCAGGATTACAATGGGGATATGGGTTTGGGTAGAAAGACCCGCAGAGGTAAAATGCCATTCTCATAACCTCATATCAAGGGTACATACTATCAACATGACTTATCATTGATGATGTTGACCTTGATCACTTGGTGAGATTTTTTTTAAAAAACGATTTTATTTATTTATTTGTTAGAGAAGGAGAGAGAGAGATAGCACAGCAAGGGGAGCAGCCAGCAGACCAAACAGAGGGAGAAGCAGGCTCCCTGCCGAGCAAGGAGCTCCATGCGGGACTCGATCCCTGGGCCCTGGGATCGTGACCTGAGCCAAAGACAGATGCTTAACCGACTGAGCCACCCAGACATCCCTGGCTTAGATATTTTTTTAAAAGATTTTATTTATTTATTTGACAGAGAGAGACACAGTGAGAGAGGGAATACATTTGGTGGGGGAGGGAGAAGCAGACTCCCCACTGAGCAAGGACCCCAATGCAGGGCTCGATCTCAGGACCCTGGGATCATGACCTGAGCTGAAGGCAGATGCTTAATGACTGAGCCACCCAGGTGCCCCCCTGGTTGAGATATTTTTGATCAAGTTTCTCCATTGTGAAGTTATTCCCTCCCACCCCATGCTCCACCTCCTATAAGAGGTTTGTCTGTTCTCCCTCATTAACTTATTTATTTAATAATTACCTTATATCAGCACTCATGAATATTTATTTTACTATACTTGAGGTTGTGATCTAACACCACATTATTATTATTATTAATTATTATTTTGGTTGCTCAAATTGTTCTAGTTTTTGTCTCCATTGGAAGGTCATGCAGGTTGGCTCCAGTATTTTCTAATAAAACAAATCATTTTGTTTTTCAGCACATCCTTACTTTCTAGAACTACAGGATGCTCTAGGGTTGTCTGGAATATTTCCTGCCCCATCTCTAGATTCAACCACTTTCTCAAGGGGTCCTGATTCCTTTCATTGGCAAACAGTATCAGAAACTAAGCCTTAGGGCAGAGCAAGATGGTGGAGGAGTGAGAGACCTATATTTCGTCTGGTCTCAGGAATTCAGCTGAATAGGGATCAAACCATTCTGAACACCTACGAACTTAACAGGAGCTGGAAGAGGAGAGTAGCAACAACTCTCTGAACAGAGAAGCGACCACTTACCGGAAGGTAGGATGTGCGGAGAAGTGAATCCAAGGTGATATTCGGGAGGATAGACAGCGGGGAAGGGGGCCTCCGTTGGCCACTTCTGGCAAGTGATAGAGCCGTGGAGCACAAAATCGGACCATTTAGAAGTTGGCTCCTCTGAGGGACGTCGCTGCAGTGGCTAAGCGGGGGGGGGGGGGGGGAGCCCCCCCGGCGAGTGTGGTCTCAGGACCCTTGGGGTCACATAAAGACCAGGGGTGCCTGAATGCGGCAGAGGTCCCAGGTATCGGAGCGGGGAAGCCGGCTTCAGAGACAGAGCCAAGGCAGAGGCTCTCAGATCGGGGTTGCCATAAACTGTGATCCGCGGCCCAGTCGGTCCACTGCTCCTGCAGGAGGGACCCAACAAGCGGCAGAGCCAGGGAGACTCCCCTTTCTCCCCCAGGAGGAGCGGCAGGGGAACGCACTGCAGGGATCTGCTGAGTTTGGAGATTCCACACAGGGTCGGTTGCCAGAGATAGAAACGCTCGGTCACAGGCTGGGTGAGCACAGAGTGCGGCCGGAGACCGGGGAGACGGGAGTGACTGCTTTTCTCTTGGGGAGCACTGAGGAGCAGGGACCCGAGTTCTCAGCTCCTCTGGGTGGAGATTGGGAGGCCACCATTTTCGCCCTGGTCCTCCAAAGCTGTACAGAGAGCTTGCAGGGAACAAAAGCTCCTGAGAGCAAACCCGAGCAGCTTGCTTAGCCCGGACCGACAAGGGTGGGGCAATTCAGCCTCCCGCAAAGACATTTGGAAACCACGGCAACAGGCCCCTCCCCCAGAAGATCAGCTCGGACAGCCAGCAAGCCAAGACCAAGTTTACCGATCAAAGAGAACGGGAGAACTCCAGCACTAGGGGAATACTGCACATAGAATTCATGTTTTTTTTTTTTTTTTTACCATGATTCATTAGTTCATCAAAGTTAAATTTTTTAACTGTTTTTTTTTTAATTTTTCTTTTTCCCTTTTTCAACCAACATCTTATCAATCACTGTTTTCAAAAAAATTTTTTTTATTTTTCATTTTTAGAGTCATATTTTATCCCTTCATAGTAGTTACCTTATTTTTGGCATATATATATAAGTTGTTCTTTCTTTAAAATTTTGAGATACAGTTTCTTCTAACAGATAAAAATATACCCTAAATCACTAGTGTATGGCTTTGTTCTAGTCTCCTGCTTGATCACACTCTCTCCCTTTTTTCTTTTTTTTTTTAAATCTTCTTCATTCTTTTTCAAACAATTTATCAATTCCTTTTATAAAATCTTTTATAATTTTCATCTTTACAATCATCTTCCATTGCTTCATTGTATCAACCCTTATTTTGTACATATATGTCTTTCTTCCTTTAAAATTTTAGGAGGCACTTTTTTCTAACAGACCAAAATACGCCCAAAATCTAGTGTGTGGCACTGATCTATTCACTAGCCTAATCATATTTGATCATAGTCTGCTTTTTTTGTATTGTTTTGTTTTTCTCTTTCTTTATTCTTTTTTTTTTCCTCTTTCTTTTTTCTTTCTTTCCCTTTCTTTTCCCCTGGTTTCAAGTATTTTCTGATTTGTATACAGTATATTTGCTGGGGACGTTGTTAACCTGTTAGCATTTTGTTCTCTCATTCATCTATTCTCCTCTGGACAAAATGACAAGACGAAAAAAATCACCTCAACAAAAAGAACAAGAGGTAGTACCGTCAGCCAGGGACCTACTCAATACGGACATTAGTAAGATATCAGACCTAGAGTTCAGAGTAGTGACGTTAAAGATACTAGCTGGGCTTGAAAAAAGCGTGGAAGTTATTCAGAAACCTTCCTGGAGAAATAAAAGAACTAAAATCTAACCAAGTCGAAATCAAAAAGGCTATTGATGAGGTGCAATCAAAAATGGGGGCACTAACTGCTAGGATAAATGAGGCAGAAGAGAGAATCAGTGATACAGAAGACCAAATGATGGAAAATAAAGAGGCTGAGAAAAAGAGAGATAAACAACTACAGGATCACGAGGGCAGAATTCGAGAGATAAGAGATACGATAAGACGAAACAACATTAGAATGATTGGGATCCCAGAAGAAGAAGAAAGAGAGAGACGGGCAGAAGGTATATTGGAGCAAATAATAGCAGAGAACTTCCCTAATATGAGGAAGGAAACATGCATCAAAATCCAGGAGGCACAGAGAACTCCTCTCAAAATCAATAATAACAGGTCAACACCCCGACATCTAATAGTAAAACTTACGTGTCTCAGAGGCAAAGAGAAAAACCTGAAAGCAGCTCGGGAAAAAAGATATGTAACTTAAAATGGTAAAAATATTAGATTGGCAACAGACCTATCCACAGAGACCTGGCAGGCCAGAAAGGACTGGCAAGATATCTTCAGAGCACTAAACGAGAAAAATATGCAGCCAAGAATACTATATCCAGGTAGGCTGTCATTGAAAATTGAAGGAGAGATCAAAAGCTTCCAGAACAAACAAAAACTAAAGGAATTTGGAAACACGAAACCAGCCCTCCAAGAAATATTGAAAGGGGTCCTCTAAGCAAAGAGAGAGCCTAAAAGCAGCATAGATCAGAAAGGAACACAGACAATATAGAGTAAAATCACCTTACAGGCAATACAATGGCACTAAATTCATACCTTTCAATAGTTACCCTGAATGTAAATGTGCTCAATACCCCAATCAAAAGACACAGGCTAACAGATTGGGTTAAAAAACAAGACCCATCAATAGGCTGTCTGCAAGAGACTCATTTTAGACCCAAAGACAGCCCCAGATTGAAAGTGAGGGGGTGGAAAACTATTTACCATGCTAATGGACACCAAAAGAAAGCTGGGGTGGCTATCCTTATATCAGACAATTTAGATTTTAAAACAAAGACTGTAATAAGAAGAGGTAGGACACTATTTCCTACTTAAAGGGTCTATCCAACAAGAAGATCTAACAGTTGTAAATATCTATGCCCCGAACATCGGAGCAGCCAATTATATAAGGCAATTAATAAAAAGAATGAAGAAACAGATTGACAACAATACAATAATAGTGGGGGACTTTAACACGCCCCTCAATGAAATGGACAGATCATCTAAGCAAAAGATCAACAAGGAAATAAAGACTTTAAATGACACACTGGACGAAATGGACTTCTCAAACATATTCAGAACATTCCATCCCAAAGCAACGGAATACACATTTTTCTCTAGTGCCCATGGAACATTCTCCAGAATTGATCCCATCCTAGGTCACAAATCAGGTCTCGACCGGTTGCACAAGATTGGGATTAGTCCCTGCAGATTTTCAGATCACAATGCTTTGAAACTAGAACCAATCACTAGAGGAAAGTCGGAACGAACTCAAATACATTGAGGCTAAAGAGCATCCTACTGAAGAATGAATGGGTCAACCAGGAAATTAAAGAAGAATTAAAAAAATTCATGGAAACCAATGAAAATGAAAACACAACTGTTCAAATTCTTTGGGATACAGAAAAGGCAGTCCTGAGAGGAAAGTATATAGCAATACAAGCCTTTCTCAAGAAACAAGAAAGGTCTCAAATACACAACCTAACCCTACACCTAAAGGAGTTAGAGAAAAAACAGCAAAGAAAGCCTAAACCCAGCAGGAGAAGAGAAATCATAAAGATCAGAGCAGAAATCAATGAACTAGAAACCAAAAGAACAGTAGAACAGATCAACGAAACTAGGAGTTGGTTCTTTGAAAGAATTAACAAGATTGATAAACACCTGGCCAGACTTATCAAAAAGAAAAGAGAAATGACCCAAATCAACAAAATCATGAATGAAAGAGGAGAGATCACAACCAACACCAAAGAAATACAAACAATTATAAGAACATATTATGGGAACTCTATGCCTGCAAATTAGATAACCTGGAAGAAATGTCTGCATTCCTAGAGATGTATCAACTACCAAAATTGACCCAGGAAGAAATAGAAAACCTGAACAGACCTATAGCCACTAAGGAAATTGAAGCAATCATCAAAAATCTCCCAACAAACAAAAGCCCAGGGCCAGACGGCTTCCCAGGGGAATTCTATCAGACATTTAAAGAAGAATTAATACCTATTCTCCTGAAACTGTTCCAAAAAATAGAAATGGAAGGACAACTTCCAAACTCATTTTATGAGGCCAGGATTACCTTGATCCCAAAACCAGACAAAGACCCCATTCAAAGGGGGAATTACAGACCAATATCCTTGAAGAACATGGATGCAAAAATTCTCACCAAAATACTAGCCAATAGGATCCAACAGTACATTAAAAGGATTATTCACCATGCCCAAGTGGGATTTATCCCTGGGCTGCAAGGTTGATTCAACATCCGCAAATCAATCAACGTGATACAATACATTAAGAAAGGAAAAAACAAGAATCATATGATCCTCTCAATAGATGTAGAAAAAGCATTTGACAAGGTACAGCACCCTTTTTTGATCAAAACTCTTCAGAGTATAGGGATAGAGGGTACATACCTCAATATCATAAAAGCCATGTATGAGAAACCTACAGCGAATATCATTCTCAATGGGGAAAAGCTGAGAGCTTTTCCCCTAAGGTCAAGAACGCCGTAGGCATGTCCACTATCACCACTGCTATTCAACATAGTATTAGAACTCCTAGCCACAGCAATCAGACAACAAAAAGAAATCAAAGGCATCCAAATCGGCGAAGAGGAAGTCAAACTCTCACTCTTTGCAGATGATATATTGTATGTGGAAAATCTAAAAGACTCCACCCCAAAACTGCTAGAACTCATACAGGAATTTAGTCAATTAGCAGGATATAAAATCAATTTACAGAAATCAGTGGCATTCCTAGACACTAACAACAAGACAGAAGAGAGACAAATCAAGGAGTCGATCCCATTTTCAATTGCACCCAAAACCATAAGATACCTAGGAATAAATCTAACCAAAGAGGCAAAGGATCTGTACTCAGAAAAGTATAAAATACTCATGAAAGAAATTGAAGAAAACACAAAGAAATGGAAAAACGTTCCATGCTCATGGATTGGGAGAACCAACATTGTGAAGATGTCAATGCTACCTAGAGCAACCTACACATTCAATTGAATCTCCATCAAAATACCATCCACTTTTTTCAAAGAAATGGAGCAAATAATCCTAAAATTTGTATGGGACCAGAAGAGACCCCGAATAGCCAGAGGAATATTGAAAAAGAAATGCAAAGCTGGCCGCATCACAATTCCGGACTTCCAGCTCTATTACAAAGCTGTCATCATCAAGACAGTATGGTACTGGCACAAAAACAGACACATAGATCAATGGAACAGAATCGAGAGCCCAGAAATGGACCCTCAACTCTATGGTCAACTCATCTTTGACAAAGCAGGAAAGAATGTCCAATGGCAAAAAGACAGTCTCTTTAACAAATGGTGTTGGGAATATTGGACAGCCACATGCAGAAGAATGAAACTGGACCATTTCCTTACACCATACACAAAAATAGACTCCAAATTGTTGAAAGACCTAGATGTGACACAGGAGTCCATCAAAATCCTAAAGGAGAACACAGGTAGCAACCTCTTCGACCTCAGCCACAGCAACTTCTTCCTAGAAACATCGCCAAAGGCAAGGGAAGCAAGGGCAAAAAGGAACTATTGAGATTTCATCAAGATAAAAAGGTTTTGCACAGCAAAAGAAACAGTCCAAAAAATCAAAAGACAACCGAAGAATGGGAGAAAATATTTGCAAATGACCTATCAGATAAAGGGCTCGTATCCAAAATCTATAAAGAACTTATCAAACTCAACACCCAAAGAACAAATAATCCAATCAAGATATGGGCAGAAGACATGAACAGACATTTTTTCAAAGAAGACATCGAAATGGCCAACAGACATATGAAAAAGTGCTCCACATCGCTCGGCATCAGGGAAATCCAAATCAAAACCTCAATGTGATACCAACTCACACCCGTCAGAATGGCTAAAGTTAACCAGTCAGGAAACGACAGATGTTGGCGGGGATGTTGAGAAAGGGGAACCCTCCTACACTGTTGGTGGGAATGCAAGCTGGTGCAACCCCTCTGGAAAACAGTATGGAGGTTCCTCAAACAGTTGAAAATAGAACTACCATACAATCCAGCAATTGCACTACTGGGTATTTACCCCAAAGATACAAATGTAGGGATCCGAAGGGGTACGTGTACCCCAATGTTTATAGCAGCAATGTCCACAATAGCCAAACTGTGGAAAGAGCCAAGAGGCCCATTGACAGATGAATGGATAAAGAAGGGGTGGTATATATACACAATGGAATATTATGTAGCCATCAAAATGAATGAGATCGTGCCATTTGCAACAACGTGGATGGAACTGGAGGGTGTTATGCTGAATGAAATCAGTCAGTAAGAGGAAGACATGTATCATATCACCTCACTGATATGAGGAATTCTTAATCTCAGGAGACAAACTGAGTGTTGTTGGAGTGGTGGGGTGTAGGAGCGATGGGGTGTTTGGGTGATAGACATTGGGTTGGGTATGTGCTATGGTGAGCACTGTGAAT
This sequence comes from Callorhinus ursinus, assembly GCF_003265705.2. Taxonomy (NCBI): domain Eukaryota; kingdom Metazoa; phylum Chordata; class Mammalia; order Carnivora; family Otariidae; genus Callorhinus; species Callorhinus ursinus. The sequence continues at coordinate 1,405,987 of NW_027397140.1, forward strand.
TGTGCAAGACTGTTGAATTATAGATCTGTTCTTCTGAAACAAATAATGCAACATATGTGAAGAAAAAAGAAAAAGAAGAAGATAGCAGGAGTGGAAGAATGAAGGGGAGTAAGACAGAGAGGGAGTCGAACCATGAGAGACGATGGACTCTGAAAAACTAACTGAGGGTTCTAGAGGGGAGGAGGGTAGGGGGAGGGGTTAGCATGGTGATGGGTATTAAAGAGGGCATATTCTACATGGAGCATTGGGTGTTATGCACAAACAATGAATCATGGAACACTACATCAAATACTAATGATGTAATATATGGTGCTTATCATAACAATAAAAAATTAATTAAAAAAAAAGGAAACTAAGTCCTATGTGCTATGCGGGCTTGTTGCGCCTGGGTCACAGTTGTTCCTGAGTTTCCTCAGCAGACAGAGCTTGAAAGAATATGTGGGCATGCTAATCCATCTATAAACACATCTATTAATATTTCTATTTATACCCATTTATATCTACATTAAACAACATACAAATTCATAATGCTGTCACCACCTCTAATCCCACACATGTGGCCCATTCTAGGCACTCTTTTTGCTTTTCTGTAACCTCCCACACCACCAGTGAGAAACTTTGCTCCAAGTATCCATCATCCATTTACTTATTCACTTTCAGTATATATATACAACAGTTTTAGAGTTATTATCTCATCGTGGAGAAAACTTTACCAACTAGTGTATAGTGCTTATGGTAGTTTATTTTGTCTTTAGTCTTACAATCTCTACTTATTTCCCAAGTTACTTAGCTCCGTGGCTCTTCTCCTCAGCTCTCTCTCCTTGGTGAGATTATGTCACATGTTTTAAATAGATTTAAATTCTTTCATTACAGTCTGCATTTCTGTCTGGTATCCTCTGCCAATATAGTTGGGTTTGCTTTAATTTACATTCATAAAAGTTTACTCTTTATGCCAGAAAGTTCTGTGGGCTTTGGCAAATGGATAGTGTCACCTATGCAACAATACAACACCATAAAAGAATTTCACAATCCTAAAAATCTTCTGTGCATTACATATTCAGTCTTCCCCCTTTCAAAGCTCTAGCAACCACTGACCTATTTTCTGCTCTGTAGGTTTGCTTTTTCCAAAATGTCATATAATGTAATCATATAGTATGTAACATTTTCAGGTTGGCTCTTTTACTTAGTAATATTTAAAATTCATGTATTTTTTTATTGCAAAGATTGCTAGCTCTTTTTAAAATCATTGAATAGTATTTTTTCCATTGTATGTATCTACCACAGTTTATCTCTTCACCTATTGAAGGCTATTTTGGGAGTTTTCAGTTTTGACAATTGCAAATAAAGCTGCTATAAACAGTGTGCAGATTTTGTGTGGCATAACTTTTTAAATCAATTGGGTAAATACATAGCAGTATAGCTGCCAGATTATATGTAAAACCATTGTTTATCCGAAACTGTTAAAGTACTTCAAAAGCAGCTGTAACATTTTGTATTCCTATGAGCAGTGTATAAGGGTGCCTCTTCCTTTACATCCTCACCAGCAATTGGTATTGCCAGCTTTTTAAATAATTTTTTTAGTTATTTAAAAATTTTTTTTTCGTTTTTATTTAAATTCCAGTTAGTGAACATAGAATGTAATACTATTGTTTTAGGTGTGCAATTTAGTGATTCAACACTTCCATACAACACCTGGTGGTCATCACAGCAAGTGTACTCCTTAATCTCCATCACCTATTTAACCCACCTACCCGCTGACATCCTCTCTGGTAACCATCAGTTTGTTCTCAATAGTTAAGGGTCTGTTTCTTGGTTTTCCTCTCTCTTCCCCCCCATGATCATTTGTTTTGTCTCTTAAATTCCACATATACACAAAATAAATTCAAAATGGATTAAAGACCTAAATGTGAGACAGAAAACCATCAAAATCCTAGAGGAGAAAACAGGCAGTAACTCCTTTGACATCAGCCATAGTAACTACTTACTAGATATGTCTCCTGAGGAAAGGGAAATGAAGCAAAAATGAACTACTGAGAATTAATAACTTCTGCACAGTGAAGGAAACAATCAACAAAACTCAAAGGCATCTACAGAATGGGAGAAGATATTTGCAAATGACATATGTGATAAAGGGTTAGTATCCAAAACATATAAAGAACTTATCAAACTCAACACCCCCAAAAAACCCAAATAATCCAGTTAAAAAATGAGAAGAAGACAGAAATAGATATTTTTCCAAAGATGACATACAGATAGCCAACAGACAGATTAAAAGAAACTCAACATCACTCCTCATCAGGGAAATACAAATCAAAACTACAATGAGATATCTCACACCTGTTAGAATGGCTAAAATTAACAACACAGGAAACAACAGAGAGGCTGGCAAGGATGTGGAGAAAGGGGAACCCTCTTACACTCTTGGTGTGAATGCAAACTGGTGCAGCCATTCTGGAAAATAGTATGGAAGTTCCTTAAAAATTTAAATAGAACTATCCAATGATTAACAGTTGCACTACTAGATATTTACCCAAAAGATACAAAACACTGCTTTGAAGGGGCACATGAACTCCAATGTTTATAGCTGCACTATCAACAGTAGCCAAATTATGGAAAGAGTCCAAATGTCCATTGATTGATGAATGGATAAAGAAGATAATAATCAAATATTATTCAGTCAAAAAAAGAATGAAATCTTGCCATTTGCAATGATGTGGATGGATCTAGAGAGTATTCTGCTAAGTGAAATAAGTCAATCAGAGAAAAACAAATACCCTATGAGATCTTTTTTAATTTTTAACTATTATAATAGATGTGTATGGGTAATCCACTACTGTTTTAATTTGCAGTTGAGAAATGATGTTGAGTTTCTTTTCGTCTCTTTTTGCCATCTGTACACCTTGGATAAGATGTTTTAGATCTTTTGCCCAGATTTTAATAGGGTTGAGTATTAAAGATTAGTTGAGTTTTAGGAGGAGGAGCAAGATGGCAGAGGAGTAGGAGATCTAAATTTCATCTGGTCCCAGGAATTCAGCTAGATAGTTATCAAACCATTCTGAACACCTACAAACTCAACAGGACATCCAAGAAAAGAATAGCAGCAATTCTATGACCAGAAAAGCGACCACTTTCTGGAAGGTAGGACCCGTGGAGAAGTGAATCCAAGGAGATATTTAGAAGATAAACCATGGGGGGAGGGAGCCTCTGTCAGCTGGCTAATGGCAAGTTATAATAGTGGAGCACAAAGTCAGAAATTTGGTGGCTAAGCGGGGGATGGAGCCCTCACTGGGACAGTGTGGTCTCAGGACCCTCAGGGTCACAGAAAGACAGGGGGTGCCTGAGTGTAGCAGAGCTCCCAAGTATCAGAGCAGGGAAGCCAGCTGCAAAGACAGAGCCAAGGAGTGGGCTCTCAGCTCGGGTTGCCATAATGTGATCCATGGCACAGTTGGGCCACTACACTTTGAGCAGGGACCCAACAAGCAGCAGATCCTGGGAAACCCCCTTCCTTCCCCAGGAGGAGCGGTGTGGGAGGCCGACCCAGGAATTTGTTGGGTTTGGAGACTCCAAACGGGTCATGTGCCAGAGATAGAAAAGCTGTCACAGGCTGGGTGAGCACAGATTGTAGCCGGAGATCAGGGAGACAGGAGTGATTGACTGCTTTTCTATGAGGGCTCACTGAGGAGTGGGTCCCTGAGCTCTTGGCTCCCTCAGGACCAGAGATTGGGAGGCCGTTTTTTACTCTCGTCCTCCAAATCTGTACAGAAAGCTTGCAGGGAGCAAAAGCTACCGAGAGCAAATCTGAGCAGATTATTTGGCTTGGCCCCTGGCAAGGGTGGTGCAATCCCCCCTGGGGCAAAGACATTTGAGAATCACTGCAACAGGCCCCTCCCCCAGAAGATCAGCAAGAACAGTGAGCCAGGACCAAGTTTACTGATCAGTGAGGATGGCAAAACCCCAGCGCTAGGGGAACATAGCACATAGAATTCATAGCTTTTTTTCCCAGGATTCTTTAGTCTTTCAAAGTTAATTTTTAAAAATTTTCTTTATTTTTTTCTTTTTCTACTTTTTTGTTGAATTTTTCTTCTTTCCTTCTTCAACCAAAATCTTATCAATTCCTTTTTTAAAATCTTTTTTAATTCTCATTTTTACAGTCATATTCTATCCCTTCATTGTAGTTAAATTTTTTTTGTATATATAAAGTTTCTCTTTCTTTAAAATTTTGGGATACAGTTTCTTCTAACAGACCAAAATATACCCTAAATCTAGTGGATGGTTTGTTCTAGTCTCCCACCAGATCACATTCTCTCCTTTCTTTTTTTAATTTTTCTTATTTCTTTTTTCAAGCAACTTCTTATCAATTCCTTTTTAAAAAATCTTTTTTAATTTTCATCCTTACAGTTTTATTCCACCCCTTTATCGTATTTCCCTTATATTGGTATATATATATATATTTTTTTTTTCTTTCTTTAAAATTCTGGGAAACAGTTTCTTCCAACAGACCAAAATACACCCCAAAAACTAGTGTGTGGCTCTGTTCTATTTTTTTTCCTTTCTTTTCCCCTCAGTTTTGGGTCTCTTCTGATTTATTTAGTGTATATTTTTCTGGGATCATTGGTACCCTTTTAGCATTTTGTTCACTCATTCATCTATTCTCCTCTGGACAAAATGACAAGATGGAAAAACTCACCTCAAAAAAAAGAACAAGAGGCAGTACTGAATGCCAGGGACCTAATCAATACGGACATTAGTAAGATGTCGGAACTAGAGTTAAAAATGTTGATTTTAAAGATACTAGCTGGGTTTGAAAAAGCATGGAAGATACTAGAGAATCCCTTTCTGGAGAAATAAGAAAATTAAAATCTAACAAAGTCAAAATCAAAAAGGCTATTAATGAGGTGCAATAAAAAATGGAGGCCTAACTGTTAGGATAAATGAGGCAGAAGACAAAATTAGTGATATAGAAGACCAAAGGATAGAAAATAAAGAAGCTGAGAAAAGAGAGATAAACAACTACTGAATCATGAGGGCAGAATTTGTGAGATAAATGATACCATAAGACAAGACAATATTAGAATAATTGGGATCCCAGAAGAAGAAGAGAGAGAGGGGCAGAATGTATATTGGAGCAAATTATACCAGAGAACTTCCCTAATTTGGGGAAGGAAATAGGCATCAAAATCCAGGAGGCACAGAGAATCCCTCTCAAAATCAATAAAAATATGTCAATACCCCGACATCTAATAGTAAAATTTATGAGTCTCAGAGACAAAAGGAAATCCTGAAAGCAGCTCAGGAGAAGAGATATGTAACCTAAAATGGTAGAAACATTCGATTGGCAACAGACCTATCCACAGAGACATGGCAGGCCAGAAAGGATTGACATGATATATTCAGAGCACTAACCGAGAAAAATAGGCAGTCAAGAATACTATATCCAGCTAGGCTGACATTGAAAATTGAAGGAGAGATAAAAAGCTACCAGGACAAACAAAAACTAAAGGAATTTTCAAACACGAAATGAGCCCTACAAGAAATATTGAAAGGCGTTCGCTAAGCAAAGAGAGAGCCTAAAAGTAACATAGACCAGAAAGGAACACAGACAATACACAGTAACAGTCACATCCCAGGCAATACAATGACACTAAATTTATAACTTTCAGTAGTTACCCTGAATGTAAATGGACTAAATGCCTCAATCAAAAGACACAGGCTATCAGATTGGACAAAAAAAAAAAAAAAGACCCATAGATATGCTGTCTGCAAGAGACTCGTTTTAGACCCAAAGACACCCCCAGATCGAAAATGAGGGGATGGAAAACAATTTACCATGCTAATGGACACCAAAAGAAAGCTGGGGTGCCAATCCTTATATCAGAAAAATTAGATTTTAAACCAAAGACTATAAAAAGGGATAAGGAAAGACACTATATCCTACTTAAAGGGTCTATGCAACAAGAAGATCTAACAATTGTAAATATCTATGCCCCTAACATGGGAGCAGCCAATTATATGAGCCAATAACAAAAGCAAAGAAACATATTGACAGCAATACAATAATAGTGGGGGACTTTAACTTCCTTCTCACAGAAATGGACAGATCATCTAAGCAAAAGATCAGCAAGGAAATAAAATCTCTAAATGACACACTGGACCAAATGGACTTCACAGACATATTCAGAACATTCCATCCCAAAGCAACAGAATACACATTCTTCTCTAGTGCCCACTGTACATTCCCAAGAATAGATCACATCCTAGGTCACAAATCAGGTCTCAACCGGTACCAAAAGACTGGGATTATTTCCTGCATATTTTCAGACCACAATGCTTTGAAAGTAGAACTCAATCACAAGAGGAAAGTCAGAAAGAACTCAAATACATGGAGGTTATATAGCATCCTACTAAAGAATGAATGGGTCAACTAGAAAATCAAAGAAGAATTTAAAAAAATTCATGGAAATCAATGAAAATGAAAACACAACTGTTCAAAATCCTTGGGATGCAGCAAAGGAGGTCCTAAGTGGAAAGTATATAGCAGTACAAGCCTTTCTCACGAAACAAGAAAGGTCTCAAATACACAGCCTAACTCTTCATCTAAAGGAGCTGGAGAAAGAAGAGAAAATAAATCCTAAGCCCAGCAGGAGAAGAGAAATAATAAAGATCAGAGCAGAAATCAATGAAATAGAAACCAAAAGAACAGTAGAACAGATCGACGAGACTAGGAGCTGGTTCTTTGAAAGAATTAATAAGATTGATAAACTCCTGGCCAGACTTATCAAAAAGAAATTAGAAATAGCTCAAATAAATAAAATCATGAATGAAAGAAGAGAGATCACAACCAACACCAAAGAAATACAAACAATTTTAAGAACATATTATGAGCAACTCTATGCCAGCAAATTAGATAATCTGGAAGAAATGGATGCATTCCTAGAGATGTATTAATTACCAAAACTGAACCAGGAAGAAATAGAAAACCTGAACAGACCTATAACCACCAAGGAATTGAAGCAGTTACCAAAAATCTCCCACAAAAAAGAGTCAAGGGCCAAAAGACCTCCTCGCAGAATTCTATTAAACTTTTAATGAACAATTAACATCTATTCATCTGAAGCTGATTCAAAAAATAGAAATGGAAGGAAAACTTCCAAACTCGTTTTATGAGGCCAGCATTACCTTGATCCCAAACCTGACAAAGACCCCATCAAGAAGGAGAATTACAGACCAATATCCTTGATGAACATGGATGCAAAAATGTTCGCCAAAATACTAGCCAATAGGATCCAACAGTACATTAAAAGGATTATTCACCACGACCAAGTGGGATTTATTCCTGGGCTGCAAGGTGGGTTCAACATCCGCATATCAATCAATGTGATACAATACATTAATAAAAAAAAGAACAAGAACCTGATGATACTTTCAATAGATGCAGAAAAATCATTTGACAAAGTACAGCATCCTTTCTTGATTAAAACTCTTCACAGGGTAGAGATAGAGGAAGCATACCTCAACATCATAAAAGCCATCTATGAAAAACCCACAGCGAATATCACTCTCACTGGGGAAAAACAGATCTTTTCCCCTAAGGTCAGGAACATCACAGGGATATCCACTATCACCACTGCTATTCAACATAGTACTAGGAGTCCTAGCCTCAGCAATCAGACAACAAAAAGAAATAAAGTCATTTGATACAGCAAAGCAGAAGTCAAACTCTCAGTCTTTGCAGATGATATGATCCTTTATGCAGAAAACCCAAAACACTCCACTCCAAAACTGCTAGAACCCATACAGGAATTCAGTAAAGTGGCAGGTTATAAAACCAATGCACAGAAATCAGTTTTATTTCTACACACCAATAACAAGACAGAAGAAAGAGAAATTAAAGAGTCAATCCCATTTAAAATTTCACCCAAAACCATAAGATACCTAGGAATAAATCTAAGCAAAGAGGCAAATAATTTGTACTTAAATTATAAAATACTCATGAAAGAAATTGAAGAAGACACAAAGAAATGGAAAAACGTTCCATGCTCATGGATTAGAAGAACAAATATTGTGAAAATGTCAATGCTTCCTAGAATGATGTACACATTTAATGCAATCCTTATCAAAATACCATCAGCTTTTTTCAAGGAAATGGAACAAATAATCCTAAAATTTGTATGGAACCAGAAAAGACCCCGAATAGCCAGAGGAAGGTTGAAAAAGAAAAGCAAAGCTGGCGGCATCACAATTCCAGACTTCCAACTCTATTACAAAGCTGTCATCATCAAGACAGTATGGTACTGGCACAAAAACAGACACATAGAAAATGGAACAGAATCGAGAGCCTCAACTCTATGGTCAACTCATCTTTGACAAAGCAGGAAAGAATGTCCAATGGAAAAAAGACAGTCTCTTCAACAAATGATGTTGGGAAAATTGGACATCCACATGCAGAAGAATGAAACTGGACCATTTCCTTACACCACACACAAAAATAGACTCCAAATTGTTGAAAGACCTAAATGTGAGACAGGAATCCATCATAATCCTAGAGGAGAACACAGGCAGCAACCTCTTCGACCTCAGCCTCAGCAAAATCTTCCTAGAAACACCGTCAAAGGCAAGGGAAGCAAGGGCAAAAATGAACTGTTGTGACTTAATCAAGATAAAACCTTTTGCACAGCAAAAGAAACAGTCAACAAAACCGAAAGACAACTGACAGAATGGGAGAAGTTATTTGCAAATGACATATCATATAAAGGGCTAGTATCCAAAACCTATAAAGAATGTATCAGACTCAACACCCAAAGAACAAATAATCCAATCAAGAAATGGCCAGAAGACATGAACAGACATTTTTCCAAAGAAGACATCCAAATGGCCAACAGACCCATGAAAAAGTGCTCAACATCCCTCGACATCAGGGAAGTACAAATCAAAAGCTCAATGAGATAACACCTCACAGCAGTCAGAATAGCAAAAATTAACAAATCAGGAAATATAAGATGTTGATGAGAATGTGGAGAAAGGAGATCCTTCCTACATTGTTGGTGGGAATGGAAGCTGGTGCAGACACTCTGGAAAATAGTATGGATGTTCCTCAAAAAGTTGAAAATAGAGCTGCCCTATGACCCAGGAATTTCACTACTGGGTATTTATCCCAAAGATACAAATGTAGTGATCCAGAGGGGTACGTGCACCCCGATTTTTATATCAGCAATGTCCACAATAGCCAAACTAAGGACAGAATCTAGATGTCCATCAACAGATGAATGGATAAAGAAGATGTGTTGTATTTATACAATGGAACATTAGGCTGCCATCAAATAAAATGAAATCTTGCCATTTGATATGATGTGGATGGAACTGGAGGGTATTATGCTAAGCGAAATAAGTCAAGTAGAGAAAGAATTATCATATGATCTCCCTGATATAGGAATTTGGGAAACAAGACAGAGGATCATAGGGAAGGGAGGGATAAATGAAACAAGATGAATCCAGAGAGGGAGGCAAACCATAAGAGACTCTTAATCTCAGGTAACAAACTGAGGGTTCCTGGAGTGTAGGGGGCTGGGAGGGATGGGGTGGCTGGGTGATGGACATTGGGGAGGGCATGTGCTATGGTGAGTACTGTGAATTGTGTAAGCCTGATGAATCACAGACTTGTACCCCTGAAACAAATAATACATTATATGTTAAAAAAATTAGTTGAGTTTTAAAAATACTTTGTATATTGTGGCTATAAGTGAGATATTTTGTTTGAAAATATTGTCTCCCAGTCTGTGGCTTGTCTTTTCATTATAATAACAGAGTATTTCAAAGAAGAAAGGTTTTTAATTATATTAGTCTAATTTATGAATTTTTCCTTCATCATGCTTTTTGTGTTCCAAAATCTCATCACAAAAATTAAAGTCATATAGATTTTTCCCTCTTTGCGCCTAGAATTTTTATAGTTTTTCATTTTCTATTTGGGTCTATGATCCATTTTGAGAAAATTTTTGTGTAAGATATTAGGTCAATGTCTAGGCTTCTATTCATTCATTCATTCATTCATTCATTCATTTTGGCAAAGGACATTTAATTGTGCAGGCAGTGTTTGTTGAAAAAACTATCCTTTCTCTACTGAGTACTTGTGTACCTCTGTTAAAAATCAGGTGACAACATCTGTGTGTGCCTATTCCTAGGCTCTCTATACTGTTCCACTGATCTATTTATTTATTCTGGTCCCAGATTATACCATACTTTTCCTAATACCATACTATCTTGGTTACTGTAGATTTTTGTAAGTCTAAATCAAGCAGTGTCAATCCTTCAACTTTGTTCTTCTTTTCTCATTTCTTTGTCTTTCTATATAATTTTATAATCAGTTTGCTGATACCCACAAAACAAAAATCATGCTGGCATTTACGTTGGGATTTTGTTGAATCAATAGATCAAACTAGGGAAAATTGACATCTTAATGTATTAAGACTTCTAAACACTGAGTATACTTGCATTTATTTGGATCTTTTTGATAATCTTCACCAGGGTTTTGCAGTTTTCTATACATATTTTCCTGTACATATTTTGTTAGATGTACACCTAAGTATTTCTTTTGTGTGTGTTATTTCAATATTTTTAGTTCCAAATTCTAAAAGATTCAGTTTCTTACCAATGACAATATTAGTTATAGAATTTTTGTAAATAGCTCTTTTTAGGTTAAGAAAATTCTTTTCTACTCATAGTTTATTGACAGTTTTTATCATAAAGGATGTTACATTGTTGAATGTTTTACATGGACTTATTATTATGGTCATATGATTTTCTAATGTAGTCCGATAATATAATGGTAACCCATATGTTGATTGACTTAAAAATATAAAACTCACCTTGTGTACCTGGAATGAACTTTGGTTGTGGTGTGTTACCCATTTTATATATTTCTTGATTTGTTTTGCTAATATTCTGTTAAAGATTTTTGTGTCTCTGTTCATCAGAGATTGGTCTATAGTTCTCTCTGTGTGTCTCTCTTTTTGTAATATCATCTTGTTTTGTCATTAGGATAATGTAGTCTTCAAAAAATTAATAGGCACCTTGTTACCTCTTCTAATTTCCAGCAGAGATTGTGGAGAATTGGTACTATTTCTTCCTTTATATTTGGTTAAAATTTGCCAATGAAAACATCTGAACCATTGATTTCTTTCTGGAGATGTTTTAACTACTAAAATATCTTTAATAGTTGTATAGTTTTTCATGTTATTCAATGCTTGAGTGAGTTTTGTTAACTTGTGTATTTTAAAGAACTGATCTGTTTCTTTTGTTTTAACAAATCTGTGGACATAGAGTTAATTACTAATTCCTTTATTATAATTTTAGTGGCTACTGACTCAATAATAAAATGCCTCTTTTATTCCTGGCATTAGTAATTTGAATTATCTTTCTTCTTAGCCTGGCTAGAAGTTTGTTAAATGTATTAATATTTTAAAGAATGACTTTTGGTTTCCTTTTCTGTTTTCATATTTTAATTTCATTGACTACGCTGTAATTTTTATTATTTCCTTTTCTTCTATTTGCTTTAGGTTCAACTTGTTAATATGTCTTCAGTTTCCTGGGGTTCACATCTAGATTAAATGATTTTAGATCTTTTGTTCTTTTTCCTCTAAATACTGATATAGTATGCCATAGCTTTTGATGAGTTATTTTATTTTATTGTGATTGTAAATCCTATTCTCTCTTACATTTTTATTTATTTTAATTTTTTCAATACATATTTTTTAATTCCAGTATAGTTAACATACAGTGTTATATTAGTTTTAGGTATATTATATAGTGATTCAACAATTCTATACATTACTCAGTCATCATCGTGATAAGTGTACTCTTACTCTCCTTCAGCTATTTCAACATCCCCTCACCCACCTCCCTCTGGTAACCACTAGTTTGTTCTGTATAGTTAAGTGTATTTCTTGGTTTCTCTCTCTCTCTCTCTCTCTCTCTCTTGCTTGTTTGTTTTATTTCTTAAATTCCACATATGAGTGAAGTATGATGGTATTTGTCTCTGACTGGCTTATTTCACTTTAGAATAATACTCTCTAGCTCCATCCATGCCATTGTAAACGGCAAGATTTCATTCTTTTTTATGGCTGAGTAATATTTCATTGTATGTATATACCACATCTTTTTCCATTCATCTATCAATGGACACTTGGGCTGCTTCCATAATTTGGCTATTCTAAATACCACCTGCAATAAACATTGGGGTGCATGTGTCCTTTTGAATTAGTGTTTTTGCATTTTTGGGTAATTACCCAGTAGTGTGATTATTGGATTGTAGGGTGGTTCTATTTTTAATGTTTTGAAGAAACTCCGTACTGTCTTCCACAGCCGCTGCACCAGTTTGCATTCCCACAGTGTGAGAGCATTCCTTTCTCTCCACAAACTCATCAGTACTTGTTTCTTGAGATTTTTTTATTTTAGCCATTTCCACAGGTGTGAGGTGATATCTCATCATAGTTTTGATTTGTATTTTCCTGATGATGAGTGATGTTAAACATCTTATCATGTGTCTCTTGGCCATCTGGATGTCTTTGGAGAAATGCCTATTCATGTCTTCTGCCCATTTCTTAATTGGATTATTTGGGTTTTTGGGTGTTGAGTTTGATAAGTTCTTCATATACTTTGGATACTAATCTTTTATCAGATAAGTAATTTGCAAATATCTTCTCCCATTCAGTATACAGTTTTGCTTTTGTTTTCCTTGTCTCAGGAGACATATCTAGAAAAAAGTTGCTGTGTCCCATGTCAGAGAAATTATTGCCTGTGTTCTGTTAGAGGATTTTTATAGCTTTTGGTCTCACATTTAGGTCTTTCATCCATTTTGAATTTATTTTTGTGTGTGGTATAAGAAAATGGTCCAGTTTTATTCTTCTGCATGTTGTCATCCAGTTTTCCCAACACAATTTGTTGAAGAGACTGTCTTTTTCTCATCGGATATTCTTCCCTGCTTTGTTGAAGACTAATTGACCATATAAACATGGGTTTATTTCTGGGCTTTCTATTCTATTATATTGATCTCTGTGTTTCTCCAGATTAGGGAAGTTTTCAGCTATTATTTCTTCAAATACGTTATTTACTTCCCTTTCTCTCTCTTCTCCTCCTGAGACTCCTATATTATGAATGTTATGCTTTGATGGTGTTGCTGAGTTCTCTAAGTCTATTCATATTATGCAGCATTTGTTTGTCTCTCACCTGTTTAACTTGATTGCTTTCCATTACTCTATCCTCCAGGTCACTTATATATTCCTCTGCTTCCTGTAGCCTACTATTATTCCATCTGTTGTATTTTTAATATCATTTATTGGCTTCTTCATCCTTATGTTATTTTTTATCCATTTGTCAAGTGTCTCACTGATGTCCTCCACCTTTTTCTGAAGTCCAGTTAGTATCTTTATAGTAATTATTTTAAATTCTCTACCAGGCATATAGCTTATTTCTGTTTTGCTTAGATCCCTTGTTGTGATTTTGTCCTGTTTTCTTGTGTGGGACATACTCCTTTGTCTCCTCATTTTGCTGCTTTTTCTTTCAGTCCAGACATCTGTACTGACTTTCTACCTATCGTGAGCTGTGCTTGCTCTCTGTGGTGTTAATGAGACCCAGGCAGGCTGGTTCTGAGGGGGCATGACCATATGAGGGGAGGGAGGGCAGGGCAGCAGTATTAGCAAAATTTTCACTAAGCTGCTAGTCCTAGGCTGGATACCCCAAAGCAAAGCAGCCAGAGCCAGGTGACAGCCAGGAGTGCGAAGCAGTGTGGCATGAGGGCTGTGGGTGCATGGTGGCTGGCAGGGTATAAGCATGCAGTACTGACAAAATTTGCGCTGATCCCAGGGCTGAGGCCAGCACGTTTGGAGTTAGTGAGTCCTCAGGAGAATGCATAGGCAGGGCACACTGCTAGATGTTAGTTAGCAAATGTCTTTCCAGCCCAGACTCTTGAAGGAGGCTTTGTATTTATGCTGGAGGCTGTGGAAGAAAATGGTCTCTGCCAGCTCCTTTGTTCCCAGAGAAGGCCCCCAACATGCTCCAAAATCAGTATAAACAGATCTTCCTCCCATTTGCCCCAGGCATTGTGTAAACTGTCATTTCTATGCTGTCTCTCTGTGGCTGCTGTCTCTTTAAGGTGGGGACCCAGCTATCACTTGCCCTCTTGCCTTGCCCAGTATTGAGTCAGCTGACTTTTAAAGCTCTGGGCTCCAGGTCCTGCTGGTTATACAAACTCAGGGGATTCTGTCCCTCTGGTTTTTAAACCCAGACATTATGGGGATTCATCTTTCCCATGTGGGCTCCCTGGTATGGGGAACTGTTTCTTTCCCTTTTCTGCACCTGCAGTTCCCTTCCTCCTGTAGGCAGCTCCTGATCACATTTCTGCCCTTTCTAACCTCTTGCAGGCAGTTTCATCCTCTACATTTAGTTGTGGAGTTTGTTCTGTTAGTCTTCCAATCACTCTGGTTTATTTACACAAATGTGAGTGATATCTGGTTGCAAACATGAGATGGGGTGAGCTTAGGGTCCTCCTACTCCGCCATCTTTCCATGCTTGATGAGTTTATTTTATTTTTATTTTGTTGAAAAAATTAGAAACTTCTCTTTATACTTCTTTTTTGACTTAGAGGTTACTTGGAAGTTTGTTATTTAATTTATAAATATTTGAGGGTTGTCAAGATATCTTTCTGTTATTGACTTCTGGCTTAATTTTGTGTGGTCTGAAAATGTATATTTTATGATTTCTCTTCTTTTAAATTTGTTAAGATGTATTTTGTGGCCCAGATGTGATCTATTATCGTGAACATTTTATTTCTAATGAACTTTTACTTTAGTGGAGCCTTGGTGTGAGAAAAGGGGAGGCCTATGCTAGATTTTGCCAAATACCCTTCTAAAAGGGAATTTACATTCTTCCAGCAATGTATTATAGAGCTGGGTTTTTTTTAATATTATCCATCTGATAGGTGAGAAATTATACCTCAGAGTAGTTTTTCTTTGCATGTCTTTTATTGTGAATGAGTTTGAACTTATTTTCATACATTTAAAGGATACTTACATACATTTTTCTTTTTTTAAATTTTTTATTGTTATGTTAATCACCATATATTACATCATTAGTTCTTGATGTAGTGTTCCATGATTCATTGTTTGTGCATAACACCCAGTGCTCCATGCAGAATGTGCCCTCTTTAATACCCATCACCAGGCTAACCCCTCCCCCTACCCTCCTCCCCTCTAGAACCCTCAGTTTGTTTTTCAGAGTCCATCGTCTCTCATGGTTCGTCTCCCCCTCTAACTTACTCCCCTTCATTCTTCCCCTCCTGCTATCTTCTTCTTTTTCTTTTTTCTTAACATATGTTGCATTATTTGTTTCAGAAGTACAGATCTGTGATTCAACAGTCTTGCACAATTCATAGCGCTCACCATAGCACATACCCTACCCAATGTCTATCACCCAGCCACCCCATCCCTCCCACCCCCCC
>NW_027397140.1:1421573-1438934 GCF_003265705.2 Callorhinus ursinus
ACCCCATCCCTCCCACCCCCCACCACTCCAGCAACACTCAGTTTGTTCCCTGAGATTAAGAATCCCTCATATCAGTGAGGTGATATGATACATGTCTTTCTCTGATTGATTTATTACACTCAGCATAACACCCTCCAGTTCCATCCATGTCGTTGCAAATGGCAAGATCTCATTGCTTTTGATGGCTGCATAATATTCCATTTTGCTTACATACGTTTTTCTGAATTGTCTGTATATTTTTGCCCATTTAAAATTTTCTTTATCATTTTCATTTGAAAAAGACAAGAATATTTGCATGTTTATATGTTTTATGCATTATTCCTTTTTCTTTCTAAATTTTTTTTTTATTTTAAACAAATCTGGGTGACTAGTATAGTTCTTACTCAGGTTTCCCAATTGCTACTGCTTGCTTTATCATTCTTTCTCTCTAAATTGAGACTTTTTTGTAAACTGTTTGCCCTATTAGCATACATAATGCCCTTTTAGCCCTAAATACTTCAGTATGCATTTCCTTGAAAAAGGACACCTTTCCACAAAAAGACCACAATAAGACTATCAAACATAAGGAAATTCATATTGATATAACACTACCATCTAATCCATGGTTCCTATGCAATTTTGCTCTCATTACAGAATGGAGTTTGAGATCATGTGTTGAATACAGTTGTCATACCTCTGTAGACTCCTTTGGTCTGGAACAGTTCCTAAGTTTTTCCTTACTTACACACCTTTGACCAATGACTTTGTAAAAACAATGCATCATAAAAAGGAATGTACATCATGTAGATTAGTCCCATTCCTGGAATGTTAATTTTATCACTAGGTTAAGATGATGACTTCCAAGTTCTCTGTTGTAAAGTTAATGAATAAGTTTCAAAGAAAATGTGACACACACACACACACACACACACACACACAATGGAATATTAGGCAGCCATCAAAAAATGAATAAGTATTTCTTAATTATTAACTGGCAAATGATAAATATGGTTTACAGCCAGCACCAGAAACATATGCACACACACACACACACACACACACACACACACACACACACACACACCCATACCCACACACTCAGAGTTAGATGGCTTTACCCCACACCCATGTTTTCTTTTGTTCTTTGTGTGGTTTTCACTCTTTACATTTAGATATCTAATCCATTTGGAATTTATATTTTTGTGTCCTGGGGAATATGGGCTTAATTTTAACTTTTTCCAAATAACAAATGACTTGCTCCAATACCATTTATTTAAAAATTTATTTTGCATTGTGTTTTCACATGCAATTTTTATCATATACTAAATTACTTGAGTCTATGGCTGCACTTTCTAATTTAGTTTGTTGGTCTCTGTCTATTTGGATTCTGATAGCTGACTGTTTAAATTTTAGAAAACCACATATTTAGACAATTTTAAAATACCAGATCTTGTAATATCTAGTAGAGTTAGTTGCCTCTCCTTAGAGCTTTGCTTTCTCAGTGTTGTCTCCTAGCTGTATGTTTATTTTTCCATATGCAAATTTTATTGATTACAAAAAGTTATTCATATTTTCATTGGAATTACCTTATACTCATGAATTAATTTTTGGAGAATTGATGACGTTTAGCCATCCTACATAAGGAAAAAGGTTACCTTCCTATTTGTGCAAGTCTACTTTTGTGTGCTTTAAAAGTACATCAGTATTTTGATCTTATAGGTTATACATATTCTTGTTGAGTTTATTCCTAATATTTTATCTTCCTTATTGTTTTTGAATGTAGGATTTCCTCTACCATTATATCCTCCAATTGGTGATTTTTAGTATTTGTTAAAGCTATTGTTTTTTTAAAATTAATTTTATATCCTTTTCCTTGATAAATTATTGTTAAAGTTAAATTTATCATTGATTTTCTAGGGTTTACAGGTATACTATCAAATTTTCTGCAAATAGTTTTTCTTCTTTTTCAATTCTCATGCCTCCAACTGATTTTTCTATCTCATTGCATTGATTAAAACATCTAGTACAGTGTTCAATAATAATGAAGGCACTGAGCATCCTTGTTGATCATCTGATCTTATTGGAATTACCCCTTATACTTGACAATTAAGCAAGATACTGGCATAAATTTCTATTTTTTGAGTATTTTTATCACTAATGGGTATTAAGTTTTTTCAGTGACTTTTTCTGCAAAACGGAGATAATGATTTTCTCTTTAGACCTATTAATACCATCTATTGTATTAATGAATTTCGTTATTGAAACAAGCTTATATTGTGCACTCAACTCTATTTGGTCACATGGTATTTTCTTAATGTGGTGTTGGATTTTGCTGAGTGATAGCTTATTTAATAGTTTTTGTTGATAGTCAATGATATCATTTTCTAACTTTTTAACATGCTATATTTAAAATGTTAATGATCAATGTTATACTTGCTTCAACAAGACATTTTCTTTTCATTAGCTATTTTTTGGAAAATTTAATGTTACATTAGGACTATTGGTTCTTTGAAAGTGTGTAATTTCCTTTTGAAATGGTCTGAGCCTGGGCATTGTGGGAGTAGCTTTATGATAACTTTCTTTTCTTCTACCAAAATTAGTTCACTTAAGATTTCTGTTACTAATGGGATCAATTTTAGTAAGTTAATTTTATTTAACTTAACAGAATTTTTCATTTCTTTTAGGTTGGGAATTTATTTGCAAAAAGCTACAAAGTAATTTCTTACCATTAAATTTTTTTCCCTATGTCAATGGTTATTTCCACCCTTTCGTTTCTTACATTATTCTGCTGTTCTTTTTTTTTCTGTTTTGTCTTTTATTTTTTCAATTTTTATTGTTATGTTAATCACCATACATTACATCATTAATTTTTGATGTAGTGTTCCATGATTCATTGTTTGCGTATAATACCCAGTTCTCCATTATCCTGCCACTTTACTGAATTCCTATATGAGTTCTAGCAGTTTTGGGGTGGAATCTTTTGGTTTTCCACATAAAGATTCATATCGTCTGCAAAGAGTGAGAGTTTGACTTCTTTGCCGATTTGGATGCCTTTTATTCCTTTTTGTTGTCTGAATGCTATGGCTAGGACTTCTAATACTATGTTGAATAGCAGTGGTGAGAGTGGACATCCCTGCTGCATTCCTGACCTCAGGGGGAAAGCTCTGAGCTTTTACCCATTGAGAATGATATTTGCTGTGGGTTTCTCATAGATGGCATTTATGATATGAGGTATGTACCCTCTATCCCTATATGCTGAAGAGTTTTGATGAAGAAAGGATGCTGTACTTTGTCAAATGCCTTTTCTGCATGTATTGGGAAGATCATATGGTTCTTATTCTTTTTTATTTTTGTTAATGTATTGTATCACGTTGATTGATTTGCAGATGTTGAACCAACCTTGCAGCCCAGGAATAAATCCCACTTGGTTGTGGTGAATAATCCTTTTAATGTACTGTTGGATCCTACTGGCTAGTATTTTGGTGAGAATTTTTGCATCCATGTTCATCAAGGATATTGGTCTGTAATTCTCCTTTTTGATGGAGACTTTGGTTTTGGGATCAAGGTAATGTTGGCCTATAAAACGAGTTTGGAAGTTTTCCTTCCATTTCTATTTTTTGGAACAGTTTCAGAAGGATAGGTATTAATTCTTCTTTAAATGTTTGGGAGAATTCCCATGGGAAGCCATTTGGCCCCGGGCTTTTGATTTTTGGGAGATTTTTGATGACTGCTTCAATTTCCTTAAGGGTTATAAGTCTGTTCAGGTTTTCTATTTCTTCCTGGTTCAGTTTTGGTGGTTGACACATCTCTAGGAATGCATCCATTTCTTCCAGGTTATCTAATATGCTGGCATAGAGTTACTCGTAATATGTTATAAGTGTTTGCATTTCATTGGTGCTGGTTGTGATCTCTCCTCTTTCATTCATCATTTTGTTGATTTTGGTCATTTCTCATTTCTTTTTGATAAGTCTGGCCAGGCGTTTATCAATCTTGTTAATTCTTTCAAAGAACCAGGTCCTAGGTTCATTGATCTGTTCTACTGATTTTTGGTATCTATTTCATTGATTTCTGCTCTGATCTTTATTTTTCTTCTCCTGCTGGGTTTAGGCTCTATTTGCTGTTCTTTCTCCAGCTCGTTTAGGTGTAGGGTTAGGTTATGTTTTTGAGAACTTTCTTTTTCTTGAGAAAGGCTTGTATTGCTATATACTTTCCTCTTAGGACTACCTTTGCTGTATCCCAAAGATATATAATAGTTGTGTGTTCATTTTCATTTGTTTCCATGAATTTATAAAATTCTTCTATAATTTCCTAGTTGATCCATTCATTCTTTAGTAGGATGCTCTTTAGTCTCCATGTATTTGAGTTCTTTCCGACTTTCCTCTTGTGGTTAAGTTCTTGTTTCAATGCATTGTGGTCTGAAAATATGCAGGGAATGATCCCAAACTTTTGGTGCCGGTTGAGACTTGATTTATGACCTAGGATGTGATCTATTCTGGAGAATGTTCCGTGGGCACTAGAGAAGAATGTGTATTCTGTTGCTTTGGGATGGAATGTTCTGAATATGTCTGTGAAGTCCATTTGGTCCAGTGTGTCATTTAAAGTCTTTATTTCCTTGCTGATCTTTTGCTTAGATGATCTGTCCATTTCAGTGAGGGGGTTGTTAACGTCCCCCACTATTATTATATTGTTGTTGATGTGTTTCTTTGCTTTTGTTATTAATTGGCTTATATAATTGGCTGATCCCATATTAAGTGCATAGACATTTACAATTGTTAGATCTTCTTGTTGGATAGACCCTTTAATTAGGCTATAGTGTCCTTCCTCATCTCTTATTACAGTCTTTGTTTTAAAATCTAATTTGTCTGATATAAGGATTGCCACCCCAGCTTTCTTTCGGTGTCCATTAGAATGGTAAATGGTTTTCCACCCCCTCACTTTCAATCTGGGGGTGTCTTTGGGTCTAAAATGAGTCTCTTGCAGACACCATATTGATGGGTCTTGTTTTTTAATCCAACCTGATAACCTTTGTCTTTTGATTGGGGCATGTAGCCCATTTACATTCAGGGTAACTATTGAAAGATATGAATTTAGTGCCATTGTATTGCCTGTAAAGTGACGGTTACTGTGTATTGTCTGTATTCCTTTCTAGTCTATGTTACTTTTAGGCTCTCTCTTTGCTTAGAGGACTCCTTTCAATATTTCTTGTAGGGCTCGTTTTGTGTTTTAAAATTCCTTAATTTTTTTTTGTCCTGGAAGCTTTTTATCTCTCCTTCAATTTTCAATGACAGCCTAGCTGGATATAGTATTCTTGGCTGCATATTTTTCTCGTTTAGTGCTCTGAAGATATCATGCCAATCCTTTCTGGCCTGCCAGGTCTCTGTAGATAGGTCTGTTGCCAATCGTATGTTTCTACCATTGTAGGTTACAGATCTCTTGTCCTGAGCTGCTTTCAGGATTTTCTCTTTGTCTCTGAGACTGGTAAGTTTTACTATTAGATGTCGGGGTGCTGACCTATTTTTATTGATTTTGAGGGGGGTTCTCTGTGCCTCCTGGATTTTGATGCCTGTTTCCTTCCCCAAATTAGGGAAGTTCTCTGCTCTAATTTGGTCCAATATACCTTCTGCCCCTTTCTCTCTTTCTTCTTCTTCTGGGATCCCAATTATTCTAATGTTGTTTCGTCTTATGGTATCGCTTATCTCTCGAATTCTGCCCTCGTGATCCAATAGTTGTTTTCTATTTCTCAGCTTCTTTATTTTCCATCATTTGGTCTTCTTTATCACTGATTCTCTCTTCTGCCTCATTTATCCTAGCAGTTAACACCCTCATTTCTTTAAAAATTTTTTATTGTTATGTTAGTCACCATACATTACATCAGTAGTTTTTGATGTAGTGTTCCATGATTTATTGTTTGTGCATTAACACCCAGTGCTCCATGCAGAATGTGCCTTCTTTAATACCCATCGCCAGGCTAACCCATCCTCCCTCTTCCCTCCCCTCTAGAACCCTCAGTTTGTTTTTCAGAGTCCACCGTCTCTCATGGTTCATCTCCCCCTCCGATTTCCTCCCCTTCATTCTTCCCCTCCTGCTATCTTCTTCTTTTTTTTTTCTTAACATATATTGCATTATTTGTTTCAGAGGTATAGATCTGTGATTCTACAGTCTTGCACAATTCACAGCGTTCAGCATAGCACATACCCTCCCCAATATCTATCACCCAGCCACCCCATCCCTCCCACCGCCCCCACTCTAGCAACCCTCAGTTTGTTTCCTGAGATTAAGAATTCCTCATATCAATGAGGTCATATGATACTTGTCTTTCTCTTACTGACTTATTTCGCTCAGCATAACACCCTCTAGTTCCATCCACATCGTTGCAAATGGCAAGATCTCATTCTTTTTGATGGCTGCATAATATTCCACTGTGTATATATACCACTTCTTCTTTATCCATTTTCTGTCGATGGACATCTTGGCTCTTTCCACAGTTTTAGTGCCCCTATTTTTGATTGCACCTCATTAATAGCCTTTTTGATTTCGATTTGGTTATATTTTAGTTCTTTTATTTCTCCAGAAAGTGTTTCTCTAATAACTTCCATGCTTTTTTCAAGCCCAGCTAGTATCTTTAAAATCATGATTCTGAACTCTAGGTCCGACATCTTACTCTTGTCCATATTGAGTAGGTCCCTAGCAGTCAGTACTACTTCTTGTTCTTTTTTTTTGAGGTGATTTTTTTCTGTCTTGTCATTTTGTGCAGAGGAGAATAGATGAATGAGAGGACAAAATGCTAACAGGGTAACAACGTGCCCAGAGAATATACTCTAAACAAATTAAAAAGACCTGAAACCAGGGGAAAAGAAAGGGAAAGAAAGAAAAAAGAAAGAAAGAAAAAAGAGAAATATAAAAACAAAAACAGAACAGAACAAAACAAAAAAAAAAACAGAATATGATGAAATATGATCAGGCTGTTGCATAGATTAGGCCACACACTAGATTTTGAGTGTATTTTTTCTGTTAGAAGAAAGTGCCTCCCAAAATTTTAAAAAAAGTAAAACTTATGTATGTACAAAATAAGGGTTAATACGATGAAGGGAAGGAATACCACTGTAAAGATGAAAATTATAAAAAAATTTATAAAAGGAATTGATAAGATAAGAAGTTGTTTGAGAAAAGAAAGAAGAGGATTTCAAAAAAAAAAAAGAAATAAAAGGGAGAGAATGTGATCAGGCAGGAGCCTAGAACAAAGCCATACACAAGAAATTTAGGGTATATTTTGATGTGTTAGAAGAAACTGTATCTCAAAATTTTAAAGAGAGAACAACTTATATATACTTGTCAAAAATAAGGGTAACTACCATGAAGGGATAGAATATGAGTCTAAAAATGAAAAATAAAAATGTTTTTTTTTTAAAGGAATTAAGATGTTGGTTGAAAAAGGGAAAAAGAAAAATTGAAAAAAAATATGACCGTTTAAAAAAATTAACTTTGAAAGACTAAAGAATCATGGTAAAAAAGCCATGAATTTTATGTGTAGTATTCCCCTAGGTCTGGAGTTCTGCCATTCTCATTGATCAGTAAACTTGGTCTTGGCTGGCAGTTCTTGCTGCTCTGGGGGAAGGGGCTGTTGCCATGGTTCCCAAATGTCTTTGACGGAGGTGGAATTGCCCCGCTTTTGCCAGGCCGGGCTAAGATATCAGCTCAGGTTTGCTCTCGGGAGCTTTTTTTCCCTGCCGGCTTTCCGTACAGCTTTGGAGGATGAGAGTTAAAATGGCGGCCTCCTGATCTCTGTCTCGGAGGAGCTGAGAACTCAGAGTCCGCTCCTCAGTGAGCCCCAGAGAAAAGCAGTCAATCACTCCCATCTCCCCGGTTTCCGGCTGCACTCCGTGCTCACCCGGCCTGTGACCAAGCATTTCTATCTCTGGCCACTGACCAGGTGTGGAGTCTCCAAACCCAGAAGATCCTTGCGGTGCTCTCCCATGCCACTGCTCCCAGGGGAGGAAGTAGAGTATCCCCAGATCTGCCACTTGTTGGGTCCCTGCTGGAGGAGCAGTGGCCCGACTGGGCCACGGATCACAGTTTATGGCAACCCTGAGCTGAGAGCCCACTCCTTGTCTCTGTTTCTGCAGCTGGCTTCCCCACTCTGATACCTGGGAGCTTTGCTGCACTCAGTCACCCCCGGTCTTTCTGTGACCCTGAGGGTCCTGAGACCACACTGTCTGGGAGGGTTCCACCCCCCGCTTAGCCACTGGAGCAACGTCCCTCAGCGGACCTGACTTCTAAAAGTTCTGATTTTGGGCTCCGCTGCTCTATCACTTGTCGGAAGAGGCTGACGGTGGCCCCCTCCCCTGCCGTCTATCCTACTGAATATCACCTTGGATTCACTTCTCCACATGTCTTACCTTCCAGAAAGCGGTCGCTTTTCTGTTCAGAGAGTTGTTGTTATTCTTTTCTTCGATCTCCTGTTGAGTTTGTAGGTGTTCAGAATGGTTTGATCCCTATTCAGCTGAATTCATGGGACCAGACGAAATCCAGGTCTCCTACTCCTCCGCCATCTTGCCTGTTGTTCTTCTTCTTGGCTTTTTCTTAAGCTATTAAGTGGCTTTTCCCTTACTTTATTAATTGTTTGGGGGAAAAAAGGGAGACTTTAATTTAATATTTAAAACTTTTGTATTATATTCGCTACCTCATTAGTTTCAGTTTTTATTTTTATTATATTATTCCTGATGTTTTTCTTTTGCACTATTTTCTGTTTTTTTTTCTAGTCAAGTGGGAAAATTCTTTTTTTTTCACTTTTTATTGACATGATATTTAAGGCAATGGACTTTCCTCTGATTAGTGCTTTATATTTATCCCTCATATCAGTGTTTCTATTGTCATTATTTTTTTGAAAAAACTTTGTAATTTGGGTTTGCATTCCTACCTTCCCCAAAATGTTGTTAATTAAACCTTCTATTCTAATTTTGTATGTAGATGACCTGATTAAAATTTGTTGCTAATATCTTTTTTTTCTCATTGTGGTCACTGAGTAGTAGTATTTGTAAAATTTCTGCTTTATAGAAATTGCTGATTCTTTGTTTCTTAATATGTCACAGGCCCAAAAAACTATAGCCCTCAGGCCAAATCTAGCCCACTGCCTATGTTAAATCATTAAAAAAATAAATCATTTAAAAAATATTTTAAAAGATTAGTCTTTCATGACCTATGAAAATAACGAGAAATTCACATTTCAGTGTCCATAAATTAAATTTTACTGGAATACAGTCATATTTATTTGCGTATTATCTATGGCTGCTTTTGTGTGGCCTATAAGGCCTAAAATATTCACTATCTAGTCCTTTATAGAAATAGTTTGCTGATTCTTATTATATGTAATCAGTTTTGAGGAATATTATCTAAATTTAAGAAGAAGAAGATCTATTTTCTAATCTCAGGATGTAAGATTTGATATAATATTATGTTTTTATGTCTCATATATTCTAAGCATGGTATGTTAAAGTCTATTGTTATTCTGTTTCTGTCTATGTCTCTTTAAATCTCCTACAGTTTGTTTTGTGATGGTAGCTGTGTTACTTGGTGCATGGAACTTCATAATTATTATATTGTCATTGTGAATTACAGCTTTTAACATTAAAAGGTCTCATTTTCTTTCTATCACCAAAGTTTTCATCTTGTATTCTATTTTTAGGCTTCCATGTCCACAACCTCTACTTTGCTTTTGCTTCCATTAGCTTGAAATATGCTTGCCAATTATTTTGTTTATGATTTGTTTATTTTTTATTCAAATATAATTTCAAACATATATAAAAGATTTAGGAATAGTACCAGAAATCATTGTTGGACATTGATTTTTGTTTTTGCATGTAATCTAAAATCTCTCATGCTCTTTTTCTTTAATTCATGCTGAAGATGTGAGGTTTCAATGGTGTTACTTGTTCTCTGTTGATCTGTGTAGTTTTGGATGATGTGTTGAGAACTTTTGCTTTGGGCAGTCAAAATTACTTTGGCCACCTATAGGCTTCTAACTATATCCATTTTAAATTAAAAAATATAATGAATAGAGGCAGAAAATGAGGATTATATTAATTATAATTCTATATTTTAATATTTGTTTAGTTTCTTTAGCACTCACAGCATGCAAAAAATTGATTTAATTTTAGTTAATTAAATTTAGACTATAAGTCTTTACAAAATTCCATTTGGCAATTATTCCCACATTCTTAGAATGAATTAAAAGCAAAATGTCAATTTTTTTACTCAGATTTCACAAAGAAAACAAACATCAAAGTCATGTACACAACATCTTTGATAATTTATTTTTGATCCAAATATAATGAAGAAAAAAACTATTACTCAAAATGTAGTTTATTTTCAATGATACTTTAAGGATACAACCTTTAAAGAACATATTTTTAAATACTGTCTTTAAAACGCAGTTTCTTATAAGTGTATGTAAGTGGAGCATGTCAAAACATTTGCTTTTACAAGAGTTGATAATAAATTTACGGGAGTTGATAAATTTGTCTTAAAATATGTCCAAAGTACTAATCCTTAATAGATCATCCCTTCTGGAAAACATATTACTCAAATATTTTTGTGAATTATATTCTGCTGCAGGTCGAAAAATTTGTGACATTTTTTGAGCGAGTTGAACGTGAATGTCTATTTGGTATTACAAATACTTAGTATAGTGATCCAGAAGGTGTACAATAATATTCCTTAGCATAATTACCAAACTTTTAAAGTATAACTACTCAAATTTAAAACAATATTATAATTATCATTAATTTTTGATATATTTATTTGTATATTCCAAAGTCAGTTTCACAAAGGTGACAGTTGACTTTGTCCATGAAAATTTGATTTTTAATATTTGGCCATTCAGGATAAGCTAAAATCAAGTTTTAGAGAATGAGCAAAACATTCCTTGAAGCTTGTGACATCCAAAGCACCCAATGGGCTATCAAGATACAGTCAGTCTTTGGAGGTAAGGATGGGATCTTCCTGTTTAGACATGAAACCCTTCACCCTGAGGGTGAGGACAGTGCCACTGGCTCAGTATGTGACTTAAATGAGTAACTGGGCCTCTTTATGGAAAAATGAAAATGAACTACTTAATAATTAATAAGAACTGGGTATATATTTACTTCTGTCTTTTCTAAAATCTATTTCAGGTACTGGCAGAAACTATCAACCGTTGTATTCTATGAAAATATTCACATTTATTTACAATTAGAGAGAGTCAAATAAAAACTGGATATTAGTTTTTATTCATCAGAATGACAAAGATTAACTATCACTGACATAATCCAATATTGACAATGGTGATGTGGGGAACAAAGGAAGAAGGAAATGTAGATAAAATTAAATTTCCTTATAACCTGCAGCCCATTTACAAATACTTGAGGCAAGCAGAGTACGGCATTCCTCCGGGAACTCCCAACTGTCTTAATGTTAATGCTTTGCTAGAGGGAAAAACAACCTTAACTTGACAATAACTAGGCCTCCAGGATCCTGTGTCATCTTTAGCATATAAAAGTCCTTTTGAAACTTCCCTTTGTCTTTACCTCCCCTAACTCCAAAGTATATAATCAATTGTTCTCACAACCCCAGGGCAGCCCTTTCTGCCCATGGTCCTATCCCAGTGTTTTAATAAAATCATCTTTTTGCACCAAAGATGTTTTAAGAATTCTTTCTTGGCCATCAGGTCTGAACCCCAACCAACATTTCCACGTCATTTTGGTGCCCAAAGTGGGGCTTTGAGTCTTCTCATCTGGGCTCTGAGCCTTGGTGCAAACTCAGTGAGTACTTCTCCTTCTCTTTACTTTCATTTCAGGGGCTTTTCAAAGAGTATGGTCTTATTGGAACACTTTTATGTCAATTGCCCAGGTTGCAATCCTCTAGCTCATGGCTACTCTACAGGGAGGAGAAAGCCTGTCTTTTGGTTGGTAGTTAGTACCTTGCCAGAATGGTAATAAGACCCAGAAACTTGATGCCTTCTCTTTATTTCTGTCCTTATACAAAGTTGTCTGTCTTGGGCTTGGGACAGCTACCTAAGAGACTCACAAGGCTGCTGATCTTAAGACTTCCATGTAAGGTTTCCTCCTCATTGGTTGACTTCCCTGGTCTAGCTGCTTCTGGCCACAGTACCTCCACTCAGAACCTGCCAAAACCAGAACCCAATTGAATTAAAACACAACTGGGGACCGTTTCCTAGAGAAGTTGGCTGTAAAGACTACATGTTTTAGAATTTGGCTTAGATCATGATGGATCTCTTTATGGTTTTCCATCAATATCCTCTGCTAACTACTTAAATTAAAAAAAATGGTTAATTTCCTCTTTTAAAACTTTTCTGTTGTTTTCTGTGGTTTAAAAATGGCAGGTCCTTCACAGTCTTCACAACAAGGCAAGCCAAGGTGCAGCATGGCCTTCGTGGCATGGCCCTCACAGCAAGGCAAACTCAGTCCATATGCTGGCACCCATTGTAGTCTAGAATATGATGGGGAAGTTGGGGGAGGGCCAGCCTCCCTCTTACAGGGCCTGCCTTTATGGCAGGGCAGTGATCATAGTGATTTTGTTCGAGGGACACCTCAGGTCACTTGGACACCAGGAACCTCTGACATCCTGCTTGTGGGATGCCAGGTGGGAGTCAGGGTGTATTTTATTGGTAATGGGCAGTCTCTACTCTTCTAGGAGCATGGAGCTTCTACTTCAGTTCCCAAGGACTGTCCCTTAGGATGTCTTTTAATCTACTGGAAACAATTTGGGTTGCAAGAATTAAGGAAATAAAAAACTGATTCTTTCTTTCTTTATTTTTTGTACCACTGCATGGCCTCAGTACTCCTTAAGGGACAAGGAAAAATGTCCCATTAATGGGACATTAAGCTTCAGTATGATCTATCAGATCTCTTTTGCAAGAAACAGGGCAAATGGACAAAGGTACCTTATGTTCAAATCTTCACATCTCTAGATCAGGACCCCAAACTAAGGGCCTCTTACAGAATTTGTTTGCATGAATGTGTTTGGCTCTTAAACCCCTCCTGATATATTGGGTGAGGATTATTTAAATAAGCTTCCTCTGGGTAAAACCCAGGTTGCTGGAGGAAACATAGGCTATCCCTGATGAAGGGGATGCTGACTCTCTCAGTCTTCCTCCTCATAGACTCACGTTACTCTAGCTGTATATGGGGGCTTCTCCCTTATTCATTTCCTGGGCTAATGGCTACAATTCAACCTACTGTCTCTGGTTAGTCTTCCTCAGGACAGAGACTTTATGGAATATTCCCAAGCAGCTGCTAAAGTTCCTTTTTTGGGGGGAAGTTCCCTGTCTTCTCTGGTGATGTGGACTGCCTATTTCCACTCTGGTGGAAAAAAAAATACTGTCTGCTCATCTGTCTGAGCTGACAAGTTTTAGAACATAGAACATTTTTTCTCTGCCTTCTAGTGGCACCTCACCTTTTCTGCCTTCCCCTCCCCCTCCTATTTCTGCACCATCTAGGGTATGGACTACACAACTGGCTTCTATACTATCTGGATGTTTCCAGCACCATTTGTTCCTCCTTCTACCTTCACTATCTAGGAGCAAAGAGCACCCATTGGACTTACATCACCCACTTCAGATTTCCCCAGCAGTGTCCCAGGTAAAAACTGACAATGGGGAACAAATTGACTGATTTTTAAGGGGACACAGGTGGGACAGAATTCAATATTTAAATTTAAGTTTGTTGGTTTAATTAAGATAGTCATGTCTTTAGAGTTATCAGCATTAAATATGAAACTTTCCTCTATCTAGGTTGACTAAAGGTCAAATAAGTTTATATTATCTTTGTTGCAATTTGTCAGCAAAAAGATGACTTAAAATGGTGGTTAATTTTGTCTGTCTCAAAGTTTTCATAGGTATTTGTTAAGATAATCTCAAAGCCTCTGGTAACCTAAAACTTAAAGGTTTTCTTGGATGATAAATTGGATTGGATTCATTGGACATCAAAAAGTAAAGAGAAAGGACACAAATAAACTCATGAACGAAAGAGGGAGAGATCACAACCAACATGAAGAAAATACAAACAAGAGGCGGAGCAAGATGGCGGAGGAGTAGGAGACCTAGATTTCGTCTGGTCTCAGGAATTCAGCTGAATAGGGATCAAACCATTCTGAACACCTACGAACTCAACAGGAGACCGAAGAAGAGAGTAGCAACAACTCTCTGAACAGAAAAATGACCACTTTCTGGAAGGTAGGACGTGCGGAGAAGTGAATCCGAGGCGATATTCGGGAGGATAGACGGCGGGGGAGGGGCCTCCGCCGGCCGCTTCTGGCAAGTGCTAGAGCCGCGGAGCACAAAATCGGACCTTTTAGAAGTTGGCTCCGCTGAGGGACGTCGCTGCAGTGGCTAAGCGGGGGGTGGAATCCTCCCGGGACAGTGTGGTCTCAGGACCCTCGGGGTCACAGAGAGACCGGGGGTGCCTGAGTGCGCCAGAGCTCCCAGGTATCGGAGCGGGGAAGCCGGCTGCAGAGACGGAGCAGAGTCGCGGGCTCTCAGCTCGGGGTTGCCATAGACTGTGACCCGCGGCCCAGTCGGGGCACGGCTCCTCCAGCAGGGACCCAACAAGCGGCAGATCCGGGGAGACTCCCCTTCCTTCCCGGGGAGGAGCGGTGCGGGAACGCACTGCAGGGATCTGCTGGGTTTGGAGACTCTGCGCGGGGTCGGGTACCAGAGATAGCAACGTTCGGTCACAGGCCGGGTGAGCACGGGGCGCGGCCGGAGACCGGGGACACGGAAGTGACTGCTTTTCTCTGGGGGCACACTGAGGAGCGGGGCCCCGAGTTCTCGGCTCCTCCGGGTAGAGATTGGGAGGCCACCATTTCTGCCCTGGTCCTCCAAGGCTGTACGGAGAGCTTGCAGGGAACAAAAGCTCCTGAGAGCAAACCGGAGCAGCTTCCTTAGCCCGGACCGACAAGGGCGGGGCAATTCCGCCTCCGGCAAAGACATTTGGAAACCACAGCAACAGGTCCCTCCCCCAGAAGATCAGCACAAACAGCCAGCAAGCCAAGACCAAGTTGATCGATCAAGGAGAACGGGAGAACTCCAGCGCTAGGGGAATACTGCACATAGATTCATGGCTTTTTTTTTTTTTTTTTAACCATGATTCATTATTTCATCAAAGTTAATTTTTGTTGACTGTTTTTTTTTATTTTTCTTTTTCCCTTTTTTTAACCAACATCTTATCAATTCCTTTAAAAAAAAAAAACATTTTTCATTTTTCATTTTTAGAGTCATATTTTATCCCTTCATAGTAGTTACCCTTATTTTTGGCATATATATATAAGTTGTTCTCTCTTTAAAATTTTGAGGTACAGTTTCTTCTAACAGATCAAAATATACCCTAAATCACTAGTGTATGGCTTTGTTCTAGTCTCCTGCCTGATCACATTCTCTCCCTTTTTCCTTTTTTTTTTCTTTTCTTAAATCTTCTTTCTTTTTTCAAACAACTTATCTTACCAAGTCCTTTTATAAAACCTTTTATAATTTTCATCTTTACAGTCATCTTCCATCCCTTCATTGTATCAACCCTTATTTTGTACATATATGTCTTTCTTCCTTTAAAATTTTAGGAGGCACTTTTTTCTAACAGACCAAAATACGCCCAAAATCTAGTGTGTGGCACTGATCTATGCACTAGCCTGATCATATTTGATCATATTCTGCTATTTTTGTATTGTTTTGTTTTTGTTTTTATCTTTTTTTTTTCTTTTTTCTCTTTCTTTTTTCTTTCTTTCCCTTTCTTTTCCCCTGGTTTCAGGTCTTTTCTGATTTGTATACAGTATATTTGCTGGGGACGTTGTAAACCTGTTAGCATTTCATTCTCTCATTCATCTATTCTCCTCTGGACAAAATGACAAGACGAAAGAAATCACCTCAGCAAAAAGAACAAGAGGTACTACCATCAGCCAGGGACCTACTCAATACAGACATTAGTATGATGTCGGACCTAGAGTTCAGAATCATGACTTTAAAGATACTAGCTGGGCTTGAAAAAAGCGTGGAAGTTATTAGAGAAACCCTTTCTGGAGAAATAAAAGAACTAAAATCTAACCAAATCGAAATCAAAAAGGCTATTGATGAGGTGCAATCCAAAATGGGGGCACTAACTGCTAGGATAAATGAGGCAGAAGAGAGAATCAGCGATATAGAAGACCAAATGATGGAAAATAAAGAGGCTGAGAAAAAGAGAGAGAAACAACTACAGGATCACGAGGGCAGAATTCGAGAGATAAGTGATACGATAAGACGAAACAACATTAGAATAATTGGGATCCCAGAAGAAGAAGAAGAGAGAGAGAGGGGGGCAGAAGGTATATTGGAGCAAATTATAGCAGAAAACTTCCCTAATGTGAGGAAGGAAACAGGCATTAAAATCCAGGAGGCACAGAGAACCCCTCTCAAAATCAATAAAAATAGGTCAACACCCCGACATCTAATAGTAAAACTTACGAGTCTCAGAGACAAAGAGAAAATCCTGAAAGCAGCTCGGGAGAAGAGATATGTAACCTACAATGGTAGAAACATTAGATTGGCAACAGACCTATCCACAGAGACGTGGCAGGCCAGAAAGGACTGTCAAGATATCTTCAGAGCACTAAACGAGAAAAATATGCAGCCAAGAATACTATAACCAGCTAGGCTATCACTGAAAATAGAAGGAGAGATAAAAAGCTTCCAGAACAAACAAAAACTAAAGGAATTTGCAAACACGAAACCAGCCCTCCAAGAAATATTGAGAGGGGTCCTCTAAGCAAAGAGAGAACCTAAAAGCAGCAAAGAGCAGAAACGAACACAGACAACAGACAGTTAACAGTCACCTTACAGGTAATACAATGGCACTAAATTCATACCTTTCAATAGTTACCCTGAACGTAAATGGGCTCAATGCCCCAATCAAAAGACACAGGCTATCAGATTGGATTAAAAAACAAGACCCATCCATATGCTGTCTGCAAGAGACTCATTTTAGACGCAAAGACACCCCCAGATTGAAAGTGAGGGGGTGGAAAACCATTTACCATGCTAATGGACACCAAAAGAAAGCTGGGGTGGCAATCCTTATATCAGACAAACTAGATTTTAAAACAAAGACTGTAATAAGAGATGAGGAAGGACACTATATCCTACTTAAAGGGTCTATCCAACAAGAAGATCTAACAATTGTAAATATCTATGCCCCGAACATGGGAGCAGCCAATTATATAAGGCAATTAATAACAAAAGCAAAGAAACACATTGACAACAATACAATAATAGTGGGGGACTTTAACACCCCCCTGACTGAAATGGACAGATCATCTAAGCAAAAGATCAACAAGGAAATAAAGACTTTAAATGACACACTG
>NW_027397140.1:1438944-1515747 GCF_003265705.2 Callorhinus ursinus
GAACAGTAGAACAGATCAACGAAACTAGGAGCTGGTTCTTTGAAAGAATTAACAAGATTGATAAACCCCTGGCCAGACTGATCAAAAAGAAAAGAGAAATGACCCAAATCAACAAAATCATGAATGAAAGAGGAGAGATCACAACCAACACCAAAGAAATACAAACAATTATAAGAACATATTATGAGCAACTCTATGCCAGCAAATTAGATAACCTGGAAGAAATGGGTGCATTCCTAGAGATGTATCAACTACCAAAATTGAACCAGGAAGAAATAGAAAACCTGAACAGACCTATAACCACTAAGGAAATTGAAACAGTCATCAAAAATCTCCCAAGAAACAAAAGCCCAGGGCCAGACGGCTTCCCGGGGGAATTCTATCAGACATTTCAAGAAGAATTAATACCTATTCTCCTGAAACTGTTCCAAAAAATAGAAATGGAAGGGAAACTTCCAAACTCATTTTATGAGGCCAGCATTACCTTGATCCCAAAACCAGACAAAGACCCCATCAAAAAAGAGAATTACAGACCAATATCCTTGATGAACATGGATGCAAAAATTCTCACCAAAATACTAGCCAATAGGATCCAACAGTACATTAAAAGGATTATTCACCATGACCAAGTGGGATTTATTCCTGGGCTGCAAGGCTGGTTCAACATCCGCAAATCAATCAACGTGATACAATACATTAACAAAAGAAAGAACAAGAATCATATGATCCTCTCAATAGATGCAGAAAAAGCATTTGACAAAGTACAACATCCTTTCTTGATCAAAACTCTTCAGAGTATAGGGATAGAGGGTACATACCTCAATATCATAAAAGCCATCTATGAAAAACCTACAGCGAGTATCATTCTCAATGGGGAAAGGCTGAGAGCCTTTCCCCTAAGGTCAGGAACGCGGCAGGGATGTCCACTCTCACCACTGCTATTCAACATAGTATTAGAAGTCCTAGCCACAGCAATCAGACAACAAAAAGAAATCAAAGGCATCCAAATCGGCAAAGAGGAAGTCAAACTCTCACTCTTTGCAGATGATATGATACTGTATGTGGAAAACCCAAAAGACTCCACCCCAAAACTGCTAGAACTCATACAGGAATTCAGTAAAGTAGCAGGATATAAAATCAATGCACAGAAATCAGTGGTATTCCTATACACCAACAACAAGACAGAAGAGAGACAAATCAAGAAGTCTATCCCATTTACAATTGCACCCAAAACCATTAGATACCTAGGAATAAATCTAACCAAAGAGGCAAAGGATCTGTACTCAGAAAACTATAAAATACTCATGAAAGAAATTGAAGAAGACACAAAGAAATGGAAAAACGTTCCATGCTCATGGATTGGGAGAATCAACATTGTGAAGATGTCAATGCTACCTAGAGCAATCTACACATTCAATGCAATCCCCATCAAAATACCATCCACTTTTTTCAAAGAAATGGAACAAATAATCCTAAAATTTGTATGGAACCAGAAGAGACCCCGAATAGCCAGAGGAATACTGAAAAAGAAAAGCAAAGCTGGCGGCATCACAATTCCGGACTTCCAGCTCTATTACAAAGCTGTCATCATCAAGACAGTATGGTACTGGCACAAAAACAGACACATAGATCAATGGAACAGAATCGAGAGCCCAGAAATGGACCCTCAACTCTATGGTCAACTTATTTTTGACAAAGCAGGAAAGAATGTCCAATGGCAAAAAGACAGTCTCTTCAACAAATGGTGTTGGGAAAATTGGACAGCCACATGCAGAAGAATGAAACTGGACCATTTCCTTACACCTCACACAAAAATAGACTCCAAATGGTTGAAGGACCTAAACGTGAGACAGGAGTCCATCCAAATCCTAAAGGAGAACACAGGTAGCAACCTTTTCGACCTTAGCCGCAGCAACTTCTTCCTAGAAACATCGCCAAAGGCACGGGAAGCCAGGGCAAAAATGAACTATTGGGATTTCATCAAGATAAAAAGCTTTTGCACAGCAAAAGAAACAGTCCACAAAACCAAAAGACAACCGACAGAATGGGAGAAAATATTTGCAAACGACATATCAGATAAAGGGCTAGTATCCAAAATCTATAAAGAACTTATCAAACTCAACGCCCAAAGAACAAATAATCCAATCAAGAAATGGGCAGAAGACATGAACAGACATTTCTCCAAAGAAGACATCCAAATGGCCAACAGGCACATGAAAAAGTGCTCAACATCGCTCGGCATCAGGGAAATCCAAATCAAAACCTCAATGAGATACCACCTCACACCCGTCAGAATGGCTAAAATTAACAAGTCAGGGAACGACAGATGTTGGCGGGGATGTGGAGAAAGGGGAACCCTCCTACACTGTTGGTGGGAATGCAAGCTGGTGCAACCCCTCTGGAAAACAGTATGGAGGTTCCTCAAACAGTTGAAATTAGAGCTACCGTTCGATCCAGCAATTGCACTACTGGGTATTTACCCCAAAGATACAAATGTAGGGACCCGAAGGGGTACGTGTACCCCAATGTTTATAGCAGCAATGTCCACAATAGCCAAACTGTGGAAAGAGCCAAGATGCCCATCGACAGATGAATGGATAAAGAAGAAGTGGTATATATACACAATGGAATATTATGCAGCCATCAAAAGGAATGAGATCTTGCCATTTGCAACGACGTGGATGGAACTGGAGGGTGTTATGCTGAGTGAAATAAGTCAATCAGAGAAAGACATGTATCACATGACCTCACTGATATGAGGAATTCTTAATCTCAGGAAACAAACTGAGTGTTACTGGAGTGGTTGGGGGTGGGATGGATGGGATGGCTGGGTGATAGACATTGGGGAGGGTATGTGCTACGGTGAGCGCTGTGAATTGTGCAAGACTGTTGAATCACAGATCTGTACTTCTGAAACAAATAACGCAACATAATTTAAGAAAAAAGGAAAAGAAGAAGATAACAGGAGAGGAAGAAAAGGGGAGTATGTCAGAGGGGGAGACGAACCATGAGAGATGATGGACTCTGAAAAACTGAGGGTTCTAGAGGGTAGGGGGGTGGGGGGATGGGTTAGCCTGGTGATGGGTATTGAGGAGGGCACGTTTTGCATGGTGCACTGGGTGTTATGAACAAACAATGAATCATGGAACACTGCATCAAAAACTAATGATGTAATATATGGTGATTAACATAACAATAAAAAAAATTAAAAAAAAAGAAAATACAAACAATTCAAAGAACATATTATGAGCTACTACATGCCAAAAAATTAGACAATCTGGAAGAAATGGATGCATTCGTAGAAACTTATAAACTACCAAAAACTGAACCAGGAAGAAATAGAAAACCTGAAAGACCCATAACCAGCAAGGAAAGTGAAGCAGTAATCAAAAATCTCCCAATAAACAAGAGTCCAGGGCCAGATGGTTTCCCAGCGGACTTCTACTAAACATTTAAAGAAGAACTAATACCTATTCTGAAGTTGTTTCAAAAAATAGAAATAGAGGGAAAATTTCCAAACTTGTTCTATGAGGCCAGTATTACCTTGATCCCAAAACCAGAGAAAGTCCTTACCAAAAAGGAGAATTACAGGCCAATATCCCTGATGAAAATAGATACAAAATTGTCACCAAGATACTAGCTAATAGGATTCAACAGTACATTAAAAGGATCATTCACCATGACTAAGTGGGATTTATTCCTGGGCTGCAAGGGTGGTTCAACATCTGAAAATCAATCAATGTGAAAAATCACACTAATAAAAGAAAGGACAAGAACCATATGATCCTCTCAATTGATGAGAAAAAGCATTTGGCAAAATGCAGCATCCTTTCTTGATTAAAATTCTCCAAAGTGCAGGGATAGAGGGAACATACCTCAATATCATAAAAACCATCTATGAAAAGCCCACAGCGAATATCACACTCAATGGGAAAAAAACAGAATAAGGCAAGGATGTCCATTCTCACCACTGTTGTTTAACATGGTACTAGAAATCCTAGCCTTAGCAGTTGGACAAAAAGAAATAAAAGGCATTCAAATTGGCAAAGGAGAAGTCAAACCCTCACTCTTCACAGATGACATGATATTTCAGGTGGAAAACCCCCCCAAAAAAACACAGGAATTAAGCAAAGTGGCAGGATATAAAATCAGTGCAGAGAAATCAGTTGCATTTCTATACACAAACAATGAGACAGAAGAAAGAGAAATTAAGGAGTCAATCCCATTTGCAATTACACCCAAAACCATAAGATACTCGGAATGAACCTCACCAAAGAGGTAAAGGATGTGTACTCTAAAGACTACAGAACACTTGTGAAAGTAATTGCGGAAGTCACAAAGAAATGGAAAAACATTCCATGTTCATAGATTGGACCAAAAAAACATTGTTAAAATGTATATGTTACCCAGAACAATCTACACATTCAATGCAATCCCTAACAGAATACCACCAGCTTTTTATCACTCTTTCTATTTTGAATGACAGCCTAGCTGGATAAAGTATTTTTGGCTGCATATTTTTCTCATTTAGTACCGTGAATATATCATGCCAGGCCTTTCTGGCCTGCCAGGTCTCTGTGGATAGGTCTGTTGCCAACCTAATGTTTCTACCCTTGTAGGTTATCACCTCACACCAGTCAGAATAGCTAAAATTAACAAGTCAGGAAACAAAAGATGTTTGTGAGAATGCAGAGAAAGGAGATCCCTCCTACACTGTTGGTGGGAATGCAAGCTGGTGCAGCCACTTTCCTCAAAAAGTTGAAAATAGAGCTACCCTACAACCCAGCAATTACACTACTGGGTATTTATACTACTTCTTTAACCATTCATCCATCAATGAACATCTCGGCTCTTTCCATAGTTTGGCTATTGTGGACATTGCTGCTATAAACATTGGGGTGCAGGTGCCCCTTCAGATCACTGTATTTGTATCTTTGGGGTATATACACAATGGAATATTACTCAGCCATCAGAAAGGATGAATACTTACCATTTATATCAAAATGGATCGAATTGGAGGATATTATGTTGAGCAAAATATGTCAGTCAAAGAAGGACAATTATCATATGGTTTCACTCATATGAAAGTCCTTTTAGAAACTTCCCTTTGTCTTTACCTCTCCTAACTCCAAAGTACATAATCAATTTCTCCTCACAACCCCACTGAAGCTTTTCTGCCCACAGGTCCTTTCCCCATGCTTTAATAAAACACATTTTTGCATAAAAGACATCTCAAGAATTCTTTCTTAACCATCAGCTCTGAACCCCAACCAACATTTCCACATCAAATGGCATGAAAAAATTTTAATATTGGATTAAGAATTTGTCTAATATTTATGTAAAAATATGTATCAAAATATAAAAGCTTCATATTTTGAGTCAGTCAGCCATTGTCTCATAGAAAATATTGCTGAAATAAAAAAAGAATTAAACAAGATTTTAACTGAGACATTGCAAGAGTGAATAGTGTGAAACGATATTCAACATTACCAAGTTAATTTCAGGTTGTACATAATTTGGAATACTATGTAGACATTAAAAAGATGGTTAAGGATTTATAATGATTAGTGACCCCAAAAAGATGTTGGTAACACGTTGTTTAGCTTAAAAAAAGGATAGGTCTTACAATAGGAGAATAATCAAATCCTATTAATGTAAAACTGCTTTGGCCCCATATGTATGGACATGAAGATATTCTCTAAAAGGATAGAACATATTCCTTTGTATTCTAGAATTCTGTATGATTTCAAATTTCTTTTACTTCTCTGAATTGTGCTGGGACATTACTATAATAAAATCATTTTTAAATAAAGAAGCCTTTACTTAGAGATTTTAATACTATTGGTTTATAAGGATGCAGGCTGATTATGGTAGAATCAAGGACATGCTCAAATAATATTTTTCTTAGGATGGTACTGTGATCTCAATACAATTTTTTAAAGATTTTATCTATTTATTTGAGAGATAGAGAATGAGGGAGAGAGAGAGCATGAAAGGGCTGAGGGTCAGAGAGAGAAGCAGACTCCCTGCTGAGCAGGGAGCCCGATGCGGGACTTGATCCTGGGACTCCAGGATCATGACCTGAGTGAAGGGAGCCAACCAACTGAGCCACCCAGGCACCCTCAATACATATTTTTTAAAGACAGAAAATATCATCAGAGATGTTGAGGTTTTATTTTCTCCTTTACAATAGAATTTTAATAGAAGTTTGAAGTTAAGGTCAATAGACTTTCCATATTTGAAGATTTTATCTTCCTTTGCAGTACTTGTCTATTCTTAAAGGTGTTAAGTAAAATTTTCTTAAGATACCTAAATACTGATTACAACCATTCCTTTCAGAAATCTCAAGTTGAAGCATTGCCTAAAGGTCATTGTATGCTAATTTGTGTTTCACAGAACAAATACCAGTGGACATGGAATTTAGGGAAATGGTGTATTAAACAAATAGAAATATTTCCTGCTTCAGACAACTTGTATACATTTCTAAATGTTCATGAGCATTGCAAATCTCCAAGAGGGGCATATATTTTGGAGGTTTTCCCAAACTTGTTGGACTATGTTCTCTCCTCTCTTTTGGAGGTTGTTGAAAACAAATGTACCCTCCCCCCAACAGCAACAAAACCCGTTTGAGAAAT
Source organism: Callorhinus ursinus (assembly GCF_003265705.2). Taxonomy (NCBI): domain Eukaryota; kingdom Metazoa; phylum Chordata; class Mammalia; order Carnivora; family Otariidae; genus Callorhinus; species Callorhinus ursinus. The sequence continues at coordinate 1,445,580 of NW_027397140.1, forward strand.
GTTACTAGGTGATGTGTAGCTTGTATTATGGAAGAGTCTTCATAAACAGGTTCTTAAAGATTTATGTATATCAGAGTTTCTCAATTTCAACAGTGCCACTATTTTGGATCTGGTATTTCTTTGTGGTGGGGGCTGTCCTGTGTGCTGTGAGATGTTTAATAGTATGCTTGGCCTTTAGCCAGTAGTGTGCTCCCAGTTGTGACAATCATCAGTGTCTCCAAACATTGCCAGATGTATCCTAGGAGGCAAAACTGCACCCAGGTGAAAACCACTGATGTACAAAGACACCTGGGAAGGAGGTTAGTTTAACTTGGATCTACATATAGAGGATCTGAGTGTGGTTGAAGACCTCTGAACTGTTGAAAGAAAATATGTTCTAGTCTGGATTCCTGTCTGTGTTACTTTGAGGTCAGATAGCTCTTATTATCTGAGATTCTCTAACAGTGTATAGCAGACTACCTACTCTGACTGGCCATGAGCCTGGGTGAGGTCATGGTGGAGTCTTGTAAATCAGAAAGTTAGAGTTAAAAAGCAGAAAAAACATTGATTATGAAAGGTGGGTCACCCTAAAATAATGCACTGATTTAAGTTGTAAGGATATTAATATCAGTGTTTTCTCCTATGTAGGGTGTGCAGCCCCAAAATTATGAGAGTCTCTTCTTAGTACTGGTGAGATAAGGATATTTTATTGCTTGTTTCGACAAATACAGCCTTGACTTTTGAAAGGAATGGAGACCTTTATGGATGGTAGTTTTTCAGAGGATGGAAAAAAGGTATGTCCTCCAGCTTCCCCCAAGAAACAGTATTTTGAGAAATGTGTGCATAATTAAAAAATTGCTTTCATTATTAGAATAAAATATATTTCTGTTCAGAATTAAATAAATGACATTTTTTTTTTCTGACATAAAGTGAAACCATAAAGAGTTCCTGGCAGTGAGCAAAGATTGTCAATGGGAATGGAAGGAAGGAAAGAAAATGACCCCATTAGAGGAGGCTCTATCAGAAACTCTAGGGAAGCATACAATTTTTAATCTGAATTTTTGAAAAGTATTTTAAATTCCACTTCCAAGCAATGGAGCAGATATTCTTTTCTCTATTCCTACTGCTAAGTACAACAAATATTAAGAAGATTCTGAAAAGTAAAGAGAAGAAGACAGACCTGACTGGACCTTTGGAGCTCAAAGAACATGGTGGTGCATTCTCTGGGTTTTCCTTTTACCTCATATGTCCCAGACCATGTCCTGGAGAAGCCAGAAACACAGAATCACCAATGAGCACAAACAAAAAAGGCCCGTAAGCCCAAGAACCAAGGAAAGGGCAGCCAAGTAAGAGAAAATATTTAGACAAACAATGTTTGACTACTGCCAAAACCACAGAAAATCTACGGCCCTACCCCAATCCTGCCAGCAAAGGCCCTGTGGGTAGCTTGCATTTTCCACTCTCAAGAGGCTGTAATAGATCACCCCATGAGGGAAGCCAAGACATTACTCCTCTGCTAGCTGGAAATGAATACATCTCCACCCCCAGTACCAGTGGAGACCATGTGGGAGCCACAATTTCCACTCTGCCAGGCAGTAAGGAAGAATTCCAATGACATAAATGTTACATCTTTTATTGTGGTTCCTTTCAAACTCCCTGAGGCTCTGTCCATTTTTCTTCTATTTATGTTCTGTTCACACTGGGCAGTTCTATTGTTCTTTCTTCAAATTCACTGGTCCTTTTCTCTGTCTCCTCATTCTGCTGTTGAACCCATTCATCAAGCTTCTTATTTTGGTTATTGTGTTTTTCAGTTCTCAAATTTCCATTTAGTGCCTCTTCATAACTTCTATTTCTTTGCTGTGTTTTTTTTAATTTGTTTTAGTATATTTGTAATTGCTCATTAAAGAAATTTTATGTTCCTGTCTTCTTGATTTGTCAGATAATTCTGACATCTCTGTCATCTCAGTGTTGGAATCTTTTGACTGTCTTTTGTCACTCAGTGTGAGATCTTCCTGGTTGTTGGTATGATGAATGATATTTGATCAAAACCTAAACATTTTTGTATTATGCTATGAGACCATGGAGCCTCATCCCACATACTCTGATTCAGTACCTCTGGGCTGGATCTTGGAAATCAGTATTTTTAAAAAGTATCTCTAGGATTCTGATGTTCAGTCAGATTTGGAACCATGATCATGATGCTTTTAGGACCTTTCCAGATCTGAGTCATTGAGATATGGCACACATCAGTTTCCGCCAGGTGTTGCAAATGACCATTTTATTTATACAGTCCTCTCTAGACTGGGAACCAAATTTGAAATTTATTTGTATCCCTTACAGTGTACAACACATAAAATTCCAAAAAAAATGTCTATAATTGGTGGATTGATTCATTTCCCTCTGAGTGGCTCAGACTAATAAGGGAGAGGGTTGAGTTGATCCTGGATGAGTCCTTGTGTCCTCCGTTTTTTGGATCCCTATGCTGCCATCTCTGTTTATTCCACTTGGCATGTGGTGGGTGGGATGCAGAGCAGATGAACAACAAGACGATCGATTGCCATTCACACACACACACACACACACACACACAGACACACACATGTGTCATTCATTCTGTACATGCATTTTTTTTAAAAAATTGCTGTGCAAAGGGAAAAAACTGTGGGGTTCTTTCTGTTGTTTTCATGCTGATTCTTGGAGAAGTGAGGTATGGTCTTAGATCATAAGACTTTTGTCCAGACTCTGATTTCGGAGCCCTGGCTCTGAAAAATAGTCTGCAGCCGTCTTTTGTGAAATCCTTAGCTACACGTCCTGCTTCTGTATCCTTATAAACAGGTGTAATGAAACACCTTATGAGGATTAATTGTGTGGCACTTCAAAATTGAACACAAAGGGGGAAGTTGCTGTCCATCAATTCACATTTAAAATTGTAATATTGTGTTTTTATTCCACTTGTTCTCTGGACTCAAAGCTAAAAATCTCCTTTTCTGAAGACAGAGAAACCTGCTTCTTAGGAAGATCTGAAATGCTTCCTGGCATTAAGATGTGCTATTCTTATGCAAAATATTTCTTTCTGAACCTAATAAAACATTTTTAAAATCCAGAGATACCTGCAATTCAAAACAATTGGTAGCTTAATATTAAAAAATTAACATCATAATAGTCTACATACACTCTTTGCAATTGTATTTTCCAAGTTTACTTGGCTTTTCATGGATATTTATTCTTCTACATAATTTTAGTGTGTTTTCAGTTTCTCAAAAAATCCAATTGGAATTTTTATTAGTACTACATTAAACTTATAGAATAATTTGAGGGAGAAATAACATTTTTATAATACTCAGTAAATCTGAGGACTTTGAAGTGGCCCTTATGTCTGATGAACCTGGGGACAATCAACAAGTATGATGGGTCTTATGAAAACAACACTTTTCCTAAATGTGCAGGTTTACCAGAGAGCCCATAGAGTTCAGTTCTTTCAATAAGGACTTACAGCTTCTTAAAACATAAAGCTATGCTATCCTTGTATTGATGAATCTTCCTATTTCAGGGGACTCCAGCTGGGTGCATACTGCTGTGCCAGGCTCAGAGCAGGCATGGTCCCAGCATGTGGATCTTAATGGCCTCAGGGAGCTTGCCAGTCATTTTCACTCCAATCACAGATTCATTCCAGAGCTCAGAGAGGAGGCCATGAAAGCACAGACATCTGAGAAAGGTGAAGAAATTTCCCTTTTTCTCCCAAGTCAGAGAATGACATAACCATGTCTTGAACAGTTAGTAAATACCCACTGTTCCAGGCAACATAGGTAACATACAATGCCATAACCATGTAAGAAGCAGCTGACATTATTGAATGTGCTAGGCCCCATGTTAAGTGTTTTAGCATTTATCCATCACAAGAGATCTGCCTGGTGGGTATCATTATATTCTCAAACTACCAATAAGGGAACTGGGACCAGAGAATTGAAATTTAAAGTCACCCAACTAGTAATGAGGGGCCCAGGATTTGAAGTCAGAACATTTGGCTTTAAAATTCCATCTTACCCACTCACTTTAGCCAATCTCAGGCTTCAATTTCCTAGGATGGACATAACATACAGGTTGACAGCTGACCAATCATAGAGATCAAGATATATGCCAAGTATCAAACAAATGACCAACTCTCTGAGAGCAAAGAACAAGGGCTGAGATGACCCAAGAAACTTTCAGTGCTATGCACACTCACAGATTCCTGGAACCCAGTAAATTTGGAGATAGTCATCTGCATGGAGATGGCTTCATATATGGTTGGCATGGGGTGATGTGGACTTAGTGCTGATAACATACTTGGTTACTTTCAGAAATAATCTGACTCTTACCTTCTTACCAACTCCTGTGGACATTCTCACCCTTTGCCTTGCAACAGCAAAGAAGATAGGGATGGCTCATTTACCAAATGATGGAAAAGCATTGGGAACAAGACAGCACATATGGTGTCCTTCTTATTAACACAGAATGAGGACTCAGACATCTCAGGCCAGTCCTACCTCTGTTATGGTCAACCACAAGCTGAATGAAGACCTATGTTTGTAACAGCCTATGTCTAAGAACCTAGCATCTCTGTGATACCATACATTTGGAAAGTCTCTCTTTGGACTTATTAAAGAGATGAAAAATATGTTCTTAGGCAATTTTTAGTCCCTAAAATAATGGGAATGGAGGTTTGTTCACACATCTTTGTTTTTTTTAAATTTTTTGTTATTCTGTAAATCACCATACATTACATCATTAGTTTTTGATGTAGTGTTCCATGATTCATTGTGCATAATACCCAGTGCTCCACGCAGAACGTGCCCTCTTTAATACCCATCATCAGGCTAACCCATCGCCCCAACCCCCTCTCCTCTAGAACCGTCCGTTTGTTTTTCAGAGTCCATCATCTGTCATGGTTCGTCTCCCTCTCCGAATTCCCCCCCTTCATTCTTCCCCTCCTGCTATCTTCTTTTTTTTTCCTGAATATATATTGCATTATTTGCCTCAGAGGTACAGATCTGTGATTCAACAGTCTTGCACAATTCACAGTGCTCAGCATAGCACATACCCTCCCCAATGTCCATCACCAAGCCACCCCCTCCATCCCACCCACCACCACTCCAGGAACCCTCAGTTTATTTCCTGAGATTAAGAATTCCTCATATCAATGAGGTCATATGATACATGTCTTTCTCTGATTGACTTATTTCACTCACCATAACACCCTCCAGTTCCATCCACGTCGTTGCAAATGGCAAGATCTCATTCCTTTTGATGGCTGCATAATATTCCAACATGTATATATACCACCCCTTCTTTATCCATTCATCTGTCGATGGACATCTTGGCTCTTTCCACAGTTTGGCTATTGTGGACATTGCTGCTATAAACATTGGGGTGAACGTACCCCTTCAGATCCCTACACTTGTATCTTTGGGGTAAATACCCTGTAGTGCAATTGCTGGATTGTATGGTAGCTCTATTTTCAACTTTTTGAGGAACCTCCATACTGTTTTCCAGAGGGGTTGCACCAGCTTGCATTCCCTCCAACAGTGTAGGAGGGTTACCCTTTCTCCACATTCCCGACAACATCTGTCGTTTCCTGATTTGTTAATTTTAGTCATTCTGACTGGTGTGAGATGGTATCTCATCGAGGTTTTGATTTGGATTTCCCTGATGCCGAGCGATGTTGAGCACTTTTTCATGTGTCTGTTGGCCATTTAGATGTCTTCTTTGGAAAAATGGCTGCTCATGTCTTCTGCCCATTTCTTCATTGGATTATTTGTTCCTTGGGTGTTGACTTTGATAAGTTCTTTATAAATTTTGGATACTAGCCCATTATCTGATATGTCATTTGCAAATATTTTCTCCCATTCTGTCGGTTGTCTTTTGGTTTTGTGGACTGTTTCTTTTGCTGTGCAAAAGCTTTTTATCTTGATGAAATCCCAAAGGTTCATTTTTGCCCTTGCTTCCCTTGCCTTTGGCGATGTTTCTAGGAAGAAGTTGTTGTGGCTGAGGTCGAAGAGGTTGCTGCCTGTGTTTTCCTTTAGGATTTGGATGGACTTCTGTCTCACATCTAGGTCTTTCAACCATTTGGAGTCTATTTTTGTGTGTGGTATAAGGAAATGGTCCAGTTTCATTCTTCTGCATGTGGCTGTCCAATTTTCCCAACACCATTTGTTGAAGAGACTGCCTTTTTTCCATTGGACATTCTTTCCTGCTTTGTCAAAGATGAGTTGAACGTAGAGTTGAGGGTCCATTTCAGGGCTCTCTATGCTTTTCCATTGATCTATGTGTCTGTTTTTGTGCCAGTACCATACTGTCTTGATGATGACAGCTTTGTAATAGAGCTGGAAGTCCGGAATTGTGATGCCGCCAGCTTTGTTTAACATTTTCAACCTTCCTCTGGCTATTCGGGGTCTCTTCTGGTTCCATACAAATTTTAGGATTATTTGTTCCATTTCCTTGAGAAAAGTAGATGGTATTTTGATGGGGATTGCATTGAATGTGTAGATTGCTCTAGGTAGCATTGACATCTTCACAATGTTTGTTCTTCCAATCCATGAGCATGGAACGTTTTCCATTTCTTTGTATCTTCCTCAATTTCTTTCATGAGCATTTTATAGTTTTCTGAGTACAGATCCTTTGCCTCTTTGGTTAAATTTATTCCTAGGTATCTTATGGTTTTGGGTGCAAGTGTAAATGGGATCAATTCTTTGATTTGTCTCTCTTCTGTCTTGTTGTTGGTGTCTAGGAATGCCACTGATTTCTGTGCATTGATTTTATATCCTGCCACGTTACTGAATTCCTGTACAAGTCCTAGCAGTTTTGGGGTGGAGTCTTTTGGATTTTCCACATAAAGTATCATATCATCTGCAAAGAGTGAGAGTTTGACTTCCTCCTTGCTGATTTGGATGCTTTTGATTTCTTTTTGTTGTCTGATTGCTGTGGCTAGGACATCTAATATTATGTTGAATAGCAGTGGGGATACTGGACATCCCTCCTGCGTTCCTGACTTTAGGGGGAAAGCTTTCCGTTTTTCCCCATTGAGAATGATATTCAATGTAGGTTTTTCATAGATGGCTTTTATGATATTGAGGTATGTACCCTCAATCCCTATACTCTGAAGAGTTTTGATCAAGAAAGGTTGCTGTACTTTGTCAAATGCTTTCTCTGCATCTATTGAGAGGATAATATGATTCTTGTTCTTTTTTTTTTGTTAATATATTGTTTCAAGTTGATTGATTTGCGGATGTTGAACCAACCTTGCAGCCCAGGGATAAATCCCACTTGGGCATGGTGAATAATCCTTTTAATGTACTGTTGGATCCTATTGGCTAGTATTTTGGTGGGAATTTTTGCATCCATGTTCATCAAGGATATTGGCCTGTAATTCTCCTTTTTTGGGGGTCATTGTCTGGTTTGGGAATCAAGGTAATGTTGGCCTCATAAAATGAGTTTAGAAGTTTCCTTCCATTTCTATTTTTTGGAACAGTTTTAGAGGAAAAGGTATCAATTCTTCTTTAAATATTTGGTAGAATTCCCCCGGGAAGCCATCTGGCCCTGGGCTTTTGTTTCTTGGGAGATTTTTGATGACTGCTTCAATTTCCTTAGTGGTTATAGGTCTGTTCAGGTTCTCTATTTCTTCCTGGTTCAATTTTGGTAGTTGATACATCTCTAGGAATGCATCCATTTCTTCCAGGTTATCTAATTGCTGGCATAGAGTTGCTCACAATATGTTCTTTTAATTGTTTGTATTTCTTTCGTGTTGGTTGTGATCTCTCCTCTTTCATTCATGATTTTGTTGATTTGGGTCATTTCTCTTTTCCTTTTGATAAGTCTGGCCAGGGGTTTCTCAATCTTGTTAATTCTTTCAAAGAACCAGCTCCTAGTTTCGTTGATCTGTTCTACTGTTCTTTTGGTTTCTATTTCATTGATTACTGCTCTGATATTTATTATTTCTCTTCTCCTGCTGGGTTTAGGCCTTATTTGCCTTTTTTTCTCTAGCTCCTTTAGGGGTAGGGTTAGGTTGTGTATTTGAGACCTTTCTTGTTTCTTGAGAAAGGCTTGTATTGCCATATACTTTCCTCTCAGTACTGCCTGTACTGCATCCCAAAGATTTTGAACAGTTGTGTTTTCATTTTCATTGGTGTCCATGAATTTTTTAAATTCTTCTTTAATTTCCTGGTTGACCCATTCATTCTTTAGTAGGATGCTCTTTAGCGTCCATGTACTTGAGTTCTTTCTGACTTTCCTCTTGTGATTGAGTTCTAGTTTCAAAGCATTTTGGTCTGAAAATATACAGGGAATAATCCCAATCTTTTGGTACTGGTTGAGACCTGATTTGTGACCTAGGATGTGATCTATTTTGGAGAATGTTCCATGGGCAGTAGAGGAGAATGTGTATTCTGTTGCTTTGGGGTGGAATGTTCTGAATATGTCTGTGAAGTCCATTTTGTGCAGTGTGTCATTTAAAGTCTTTATTTCCTTGTTGATCTTTTGCTTAGATGATCTGTCCATTTCAGTCAGAGGGCTAAGTCCCCCAGTATTATTGTATTGTTGTCAATGTGTTTCTTTGCTTTTGTTATTAATTGGCTTATATAATTGGCTGCTCCCATGTTAGGGGCATAGATATTTACAATTGTTAGATCTTCTTGTTGGATAGACCCTTTAAGTAGGATATAGTGTCCTTCCTCATCTCTTATTACAGTCTTTGTTTTAAAATCTAATTTGTCTGATATAAGGATTGCCACCCCAGCTTTCCTCTGGGGTCCATTAGCATGGTAAATGGTTTTCCACCCCCTCACTTTCAATGTGGGGTTTTCTTTGCGTCTAAAATGAGTCTCTTGCAGACAGGATATTGATGGGTCTTGTTTTTTAATCCAATCTGATAGCCTGTGTCTTTTGATTGGGGCATTTAGCCCATTTACATTCAGGGTAACTATTGAAAGACATGAATTTAGTGCCATTGTATTTCCTGTAAGGTGACTGTTACTATATATTGTCTGTATTCTTTTCTGGTCTATGCTGGTTTTAGGCTCTCTCTTTCCTTAGTGGACCCCTTTCAATATTTTTTGTAGGGCTGGTTTCGTGTTTGCCAATTTCCTTAGTGTCTGTTTGTCCTGGAAGATTTTTATCTCTCCTTCTCTTTTCAATGACAGCTTAGGTGGATATAGTATTCTTGGCTGCATATTTTTCTCGCTTAGTGCTCTGAATATAACATGCCAGTCCTTTCTGGCCTACCAGGTCTCTGTGGATAGGTCTGTTGCCAATCTAATATTTCTACCATTATAGGTTATATATCTCTTCTCTTGAGCTGCTTTCAGGATTTTCTCTTTGTCTCTGAGACTCGTAAGTTTTACTATAGATATCGGGTTGTTGACCTATATTTATGGATTTTGAGAGGGGTTCTCTGTGCCTCCTGGATTTTGATGCCTGTTTCCTTCCCCAAATTAGGGAAGTTCTTTGCTATAATTTGCTCCACTATACCTCCTGCCCCTCTCTCTCTTTCTTTTTTTATGGGATCCCAATTATTCTAATGTTGTTTTGTCTTATGGTATCGCTTATATCTCGAATTCTGCCCTCGTGATCCAGTAGTTGTTTATCTCTATTTCCTCAGCTTCTTTATTTTCCATCATTTGGTCTTCTATATCGCTGATTCTCTCTTCTGTCTCATTTATCCTAGCAGTTAGTGCACCCATTTTTGATTGCACCTCATTAATAGCCTTTTTGATTTCGACTTGTTTAGATTTTCGCTCTTTTATTTCTCCAGAAAGAGTTTCTCTAATAACTTCCATGGTTTTCCAAACCCAGCTTGTATCTTTAAAGTCATGATTCTGAACTCTAGGTCCAACATCACACTAATGTCCGTATTGTGTAGATCCCTGGCAGATGGTACTACCTTTTGTTCTTTTTGCTGAGGTGATTTTTTTCGTTTTGTCATTTTTTCCAGAGGAGAGTAGATGAATGAGAGAAGAAAATGCTAACAGGTTAACAACGTCCCCAGAAAATATACTCTAAACAAATCAGAAAAGACCTGCAACCAGGGGAAAGGAAAGGGAAAGAAGAAAAAAGAAAGAGAGAGAGAAAAAAAAAAAAGAAAAAGAACAAAACAAACAAAAACAGAACAAAACAATAATAAACAGAATATGATCAAATATGATTACGCTGGTGCATAGTCAGTGCCACACACTAGATTTTGGGTCTATTTTAGTCTGTTAGAAGAAAGTGCCTTCTAAAATTTTAAAGAAAGAAAGATTTATATATTTACAAAATAGGGTTGATATGATGAAGGGATGGAATATAACTGTAAAGATGAAAATTATAAAAAATTTTAAAAAAGGAATTGATAAGATGTTTGAAAAAAAGAAAGAAGAGGATTTAAAAAAAAAGGAAAGAAAGGAAGAAAAAAAATGGGGGGCAGAGATTGTGATCAGGCAGGAGACTAGAACAAAGACATACACTAGAGATTTAGGGTATATTTTGATATGTTAGAAGAAACTGTATCTTAAAATTTTAAAGAGAGAACAGCTTATATATATATATATCTGCCAAAAATAAGGGTAACTACTATGAAGGGATAGAATATGACTCTAAAGATGAAAAATAAAAATGTTTTTTTTAAAAAAGGGATTGATAAAATGTTGGTTGAAAATGGAAAAAAGAAAAATTCAAAAAAAAGAACCAGTTAAAAAAATTAACTTTGAAAGACTAATGAATCATGGTAAAAAAGCCATGAATCCTATGTGCAGTATCCCCTAGCACTGGAGTTCTGCCATTCTCATTGATCAGTAAACTTGGTCTTTGCTGACTGTACGTGCTGATCTTCTGGGGGAGGGGCCTGTTGCCGTGGTTCCCAAATGTCTTTGCCGGAGATGGAATTGCCCTGCCCTTGCCTGTCCGGGCTAAATAATCTCCTCTGGTTTGCTCTCGGCAGCTCTTGTTCCCTGCAAGCTTTCCCTACTGTGTTGGAGGATGACAGTGAAAATGGCGACCTCCCAATCTCCACCCCAGAGGAGCTGAGAACTCGGGGCCCCGTTCCTCACTGCGCCCCCAGAGAAAAGCAGTCAGTCACTCCCATGTCCCTGGTCTCTGGTCGCACTCCATGCTCACGCGGCCTGTGACCGAGCATTTCTATCTCTGGCACCCGAACCCGTGTGGAGTCTCCAAACCCAGCAGATCCCTGAGGTGCGCTCCCATGCCACTCCTCCCGGGGGAGGAAGGGGAGTCTCCCCAGCTCTGCTGCTTGTTGGGTCCCTGCTGGAGGAGCCGTGGCCCGACTGTTTCGCCAATCACAGTTTATGGCAACCCTGAGCTGAGATCCCGTGCCTCGGCTTCATTTCTGCAGCTGGCTTCCCCGCTGGGAGCTCTGCTGCACTCAGGCACCCCCGGTCTTTCTGTGACCCCGAGGGTCCTCACACCACACTGTCCCGCGAGGGTTCCACCCCCAGCTTAGCCACTGGAGCGACGTCCCTCAGCGGAGCCAACTTCTAAAAGTTCCGATTTTGTGCATGCTGCTCTATCACTTGCCAGAAGTGGCCGACGGAGCCCCCTCCTCCGCCATCTATCCTCCCGAATATCGCCTCGGATTCACTTCTCCGCACGTCCTACCTTCCAGAAAGTGGTTGCTTTTCTGTTCAGAGAGTTGTTGCTATTCTTTTCTTCAATCTCCTGTTGAGTTCGTAGGGGTTCAGAATGGTTTGATCGCTATCCAGCTGAATTCCTGAGACCAGATAAAATCCAGGCCTCCTACTCCTCTGCCGTCTTGCTCCCGAAACCCACACATCCTTGTTTAAAGGCATTAGGATAAATCCCTTTTCTTATCTCTGTAAGAAACAAGGATATGGTGAGCTGTTATTAGGGCATTTGGTCAGGGCCCAGAAATGACATATTTCTGCCCTCCTCCACTTCTTCAGAAGTGGTACCCACTGAAGACAAAGGCAGAGAGGATGGACAGATGTGAGGTCCAGGCCTGAGTGTGGGTGGGTAGAATGCATTAGCTCTGTACCTGGCATGTTTAAGCTTACTCACCTTAAGCCAAGATGCAAGTCTCAGCCCTAAAACTTCTGGTGTGAGGAAAGCCCCAGCACAGAATTCTGTGGGAATGGCAAGGAAGAGGGTACACAAGTGGCTTCTACCAGCCACCCATGAAGCGGCATCCAAGAGAAGGAGATCCCTGGGCTCCTTGGAGTATGATGGGCCAACCACGTGACTCCTCCAGTAAGAAGTGAAGAGGGCCACCTTTTACTGGGATTGGGTCCTCCTGATATCTACTTCTTGGCTTGGAAGAGAGAATCCAAAATGGTAGCACCACCTCTGGCCAACTTCCTCCAGGGCAGCAACTCCCCAAATCAACTGTGCCAGGCTCAGAGCATGCATGGTCCTAGCATGTGGATCTTCAATGGTGAAGTACCATTCCTCAACATCCTCCAAAGGTGCTCATCTTCCCTGAAAAACAAGTGAGTGGAAGGGATGGGGACCTGGGCCCTATGTGGAATCTAACATACCAACCTCATCCTCTCTTTTTTAAACTAAAGCTCTCATCTTGGACCATTTTTCTGCCATGGTGTACTGCATGCAAATTGAGAATTGTGCAAAGGGAAAACTGTTTCAGTGGAGCTGCTGATGAGTGATACACTGTGAGGGAAATAAGGGCCATGGGATCAGAATTTCCTCCTCTTCTTTATACAAACAGCACTTACTCTGTCTGTCTGCATCCCTCTTCTGGCTCATTGCTCATCTGTGTCCTGATTCCCAGCCTCCTCAGGGGCCTTGAACTATCCACACCCTCACAACTGGATGCTGCCTGTGTATTCAAGCCTCTCCCATGAAACAAACCCCCACTCTTCATTGGCATAAACCCTGGCCAGCTGCCCCTCTCCTTACTGGGGAAAGTCTCCATAGAATTGCTTTACTCACTGACACCATTTCCCAAATGCCCCCTTTTGGGCAGGTTTTGAAATATCCCCTCGTCAAATCAGCTGTTGCTATGGTCACCAATGTCCTCTTTATTTGTAAGTCCAAAGGACATTTTATGTTTAGTTTTCTCTTGTGGGTAGGAAAAAACAAAACAAAACAAAACACAGAACTGATCATTTTAAACACTTTTGAACGTGTCGTTCAGTGGCATTAAGTACATTTACAATGTTGTGCAACAATTACCACTATCTATCTCCAGAATGTTTTCATCTTCCCCAATTGAAACTTTATCCCATTAAACACTAGCTCCATGTTTCTCCTTTCCCCAGTCCTTGGCAACCACCACTCTACTTTCTGTCTCTCAATTTGACTACCCTAGGAACCTTATATAAGCTGAATCATATGGTATTTGTCTTTTTGTGATGGTTTACTTCACGCAGCATAATGTCCTCAAAGCACATCCATGTGGCAGCATGTGTCAGAATTTCCTTCCCTTTCAAGGCTGAATAATATTTCATTGTATGTTTATGACAGAGTGTTTACTGGTCATCTTTTGAAGGTCGCTTGGATTGCTCTCTCCTGTTGGCCGTCGTGACTCATGCTGCTGTGAACATGGTATGCACAAAGGATGTTTTTTATTTTTTATTTATTTATTTTTAAGGTTTTTATTTATTTATTTGAGAGAGAAATAGTGCACAAGCAGGGGGAGCTGCAGAGGGAAAGGAAGCAGGCTCCCCACTGAGCAGGGAGCCCAATACAGGGTTCCATCTGAGGACCCAGAGATCGTGACCTGACCCGAAGGCAGACGCTTAACTGACTGAGCCACCCAGGCACCCCACAAAGGATGTTTTTAAAGCTTTGTCCTATTTGGCCAATCAGAATCACCTGCATGGCTGGCTGCTCTCTTCTTTCTTTTTTATGAAATATTCTCTTTTCTCAACTTCCATGACACTAGACTTCCCTCAGTTTCTGGCTGGTACTTCCTGTCTCTTTCCTTGAAGTGGTGTCGTCTTCCACATCAGTCATCTCTGCTCCTCTTCTTTTTCAGCCTCTTTCCACAGACCACTACATATACTCTGCACCCTTCCTGCCTCTGCACAGGTGACATTCCTGTGTGTCCAAATGCAGACCTCTAGCACAGAGACTGTAGTCTTCCCCACAAACAGCTGTTCTTCTTCTCTCCCCCTCCTCCTCCTCCTTCTCCCTCCCACTTCCTCCTCCTCCTCCCCCCTCCTCCTCCTTCTCCCTCCCACTTCCTCCTCTTCCTCCTCCTCCTCCTCCTCCTCCTCCTCCTCCTCCTCCTCCTCCTCCTCCTCCTCCTTCTTCTTCTTCTTCTTCTTCTTCTTCTTCTTCTTCTTCTTCTTCTTCTCTCTTCTTCTTCCTTTCCTCCCCCTCCTTCCCTCCTTGGATGTTCTCATCAAGCAATGCATTTTTAATAGTAAAAAACAAGCTTTTCCCCTTTGGAACCAGCACCAGGCATTTTGTGCATGCTTCATCCCCATTTCTCTATTCTAAAGCTGGGCAGACCTACTCAGTCATACACAACTTTCTCCTCTAGACTCTGGAGAGCACCGAGCCCCACCCTGCAATGTTCTTAGCCTTTATTCACACCCTTTTCATTCTACTGTGCAAAGGCAGAGCATTAACTGGTCAAGTAAAATAGAGTCCTGCTACTTATTTTAATGTCAATTTCCCTTCAAGCAGAAAAGTGGGCCATTGTGGAATGACAATTGAAGATGATGGCAACAAAAAACTTAACTCCTGGAAGCCAGCACTTACACAAATGATCAAAAGAAGGAGATTCAATATCCCCCTCCAATTCAAGACCCCTTTTCTCCCCCTCCTTCTTCCACCATTTCCTCTCTCTTCCCACCTCTGCTTTCCCTCTTCTCCCCCACCCTCCTCCCCATTCTTTGTGCCCTGCTCAGTACTTCCAATAAGCAACTCCCCCTCACACCTGGGTCCACACTTCCTCCACTCCTTGGCAGGATTTCCTCATGATAGAGTTATAGAGATGGAAATCCTAAGGCCACTCCTGCAATACCCTTTTGAGTGTCCCACCCTGGTGTACTCTCACCCATATATCTAACCTGCTGATCACACAGCTGTCAGGTATTCTGAACCTCATATACCCCCTTTACCTGTTTCTCCTTGTTTTGACCCTTCCATGGCCTCCTGGTGCTCCACCTATGAAGACATATCCCAGGAGGTTGTACAGTTCCACCCTGTCTAATCTTTCTCACACATGGTCCAGAAGAGCATCCTCTGTGCTGCAGACTCACAGTTGTTTAAAACCTGGTTTTGTTTTGTCACACCCCTCCTGCCACAGGACCTTTGCACTTGCTCAAGCTCATGACTCTCCCACCTGATTGTGTTCATTATCTCTCATCCTGTAGGTCTCAGCTTGCTTTAGTGACACCTTGCTGACCTCCCAGATAAGGTCAACCCCTAGATGATAGGATTCTAAGGCCTCATATATCTTTCAATGTGAATCATCATAGTTGCTATTACATCTGTATTTTTGTGATTATTTTGTGAGTCAGTTTCCTCTATAAATGGTGGGCAGTCTGAGGGCAGGAGCAGTACTGAACTGCTTGCCATAGTAGTCCCAGTGCCTAGCATGCTCCAGTGCAGATTAAACCTCTTAGATTGTCATGAATCCTTATGTGCATGTCCTTGGGGGGCACATTTTTTTTTTTAAATTCCTGATGGGCAGTGCATTGGGTTCTCCACTGAGGCCACCTTGGCTGAGGCAAAGACATCTCAAGACTTCTGGGAGACATACCCAGTTTCCCCTTGGCTAGCCCAGTCCCTGCATGGGGTTCCTTTCAAGCACATGCACATCATTGTAATTGGCCTGTGAGCAGGAATTCAGCTCCTGCTAGTGACAGTACCCCTCAGGCATGTAGTTAAGTGCTCCAATAATCAATGTGATTGAAAAAAAGGGAGTCCTGATGAAGGGAACTTCCAGGAGGTTGCTTGAGGTGAGCAAACAGCTAGCAGCATCTGGTCCTGGGCCAGATAGCTAGAAAGTCTGCCTAATCAGATGGTGCCATAGGAAGGCTTTGTGGTACAAAAGTCATAAATAATAAGAATGACAGAACACAATGGGTAGGAAATGTGCAAATTAAGAACTGTTTTACTGGAGGCAGGCAGATTACATTATATACTTCTAAGCTGGTGTTTTGCTTTCTTTAGTATAGAAATGAATGTGCATATTACCTTAGATTTATACACTCTAATTTAAAAGAGTTTGAACCAGCAGAAAAGCATCCCTCCCAGGTTAAATCCTTCCTCTGAGGCTGCTCAGAGGCATCGGCCCTGATATATTCCTTTCCCTTCTTAAAACCAGGAGTCTATGTGAGGCTCCTGGTGACCCACTAGGGTACATGCCTTAGTCAAACTGCTTTTTCACATTGTTATCCCACTAGCTTTCTCTCCTTTCCCACGGATAGCTCCATAGCTACTCCACCTGTATGATATTATCCTTTCCAAGTTCTCTCTGTAGAATCTTTCTTTGTTGCCAATGGGAAAGAAATATTGAATTTCCTTCTTTTGATCATTTGCTGAAGGAGGAGTGCTGGCTTCTGGGAGTTAGATTTTCATTCCCATCATCTTCAATTGTCATTCCACAATGGCCCACTTTTCTGCTTGAAGGGAAATTGGCATTAAAAGCAGTAGTAGGACTCTATTTTACTTGACCAATTAATACTCTGCCTTTGCACAGTAGAATGAAAAGGGTGTGAATAAAGGCTAAGAACATCGCAGGGTGGGGCTCGGTGCTCTCCAGAGTCGAGAGGAGAAAGTTGTGTATGACTGAGTAGGTCTGCCCAGCTTTAGAATAGAGAAATGGACATAAAGCATGCACAAAATCCCTGGTGCTCTTTCTAAGGCAAAGAAGCTTGTCTTTGATTAATATTAAAAATTCAGTGCTTGATGAGAACATTAACACCAGTCAGATATGCCTGATTGTTTTTGGCCCTATCTTTGTCCACATCAGAGCAATGAAATGGGTCTCAGTGTCTGGTTAATGACTATTCTATTAATCTCTAGTGCTTTAGCCGTATGGTGAATTAGAGACTAATTATCTCCCTGTTGTACAAAATGCTGACAGAATATGAACACTGTGCAAAGATATTGGTTGTATGCATTGTAGCAACAGCTTGAAAGATATTGGCTTTTTCCTCAATTCTACAGTGCTTCAAATAGAATTTGGTAAAAGCTATTTCTAATGCACTCCTTTATGTATGTAGTTCAATTTATAATTATACCTGGAAGCCACAAATGTTGTGTAAGGCTTAAAATTAGCAATATGTGCTGCCTTGACATCTGACAAAATTGGGAAGACCCTGAATGGCCTAACCACAAGTCCTCTGTCCACTCCACTCCCAAGAATAAGGTTGCCTAGCCAAACAACTCCAAATGGACCACGTGCAGGTCCTGTTTATCCTTGAGTGGTTGGTTTCAGTTCCTGGTTAGCCTGTTGAATTATTCAAACAAAAAATCTCATCCTCCAGTGGAAACTAGGGCCACCTCACCCTCTTCTTACTAGAAAGCCTGCTTCCCAAAGGCCTTGGTGATTCACTCTTTCTCTAGTGCCACTCTTGTATGTACTTGCATGTTATTCTGTGTCCTCCTCTCCAGACTCTGGCATATGTGACTAATAAATTGCTGACAACCTCATCTATCCAGTGCTGGGTGTCCTGTGTTCAGTCATCCCCATAAGCCTAGGGTAGGAATGGCCCAATTACTACTAAGGGTGAACTTTAAATTATCCTTGGCTATGTGACCAGTTTTGTGATACAGTGATAACCACTTGGGATAGATCCAGCAACTACTAGTGGGCCTGAAGTTGTGGCACTGTGTTATCTCTCTGTCACATGTCATCTCTTCCCACCCCAAAATACAAGACAAGAACTGTTAATTCTACCACAGCATGGCCTGCCTTCAGATTTGGCCTGTATGACAGGTGGTCTCTGAATCTCCCTCATGAGAAAATGGCAGCAACTCAGAGCCCTAACTTGTCAGCACTTGAGTCCTGATTACCAAGGTCACTGTGGTTAATGAATGTATCCTGGTGACCATCACTGACTGCTTGAGGAAGCCATAAGATGTGGTTTGTGATGGTGCATCCCTAGGACAGGCCCACGGATGGCCCTTTTTGAGATTTGCTAGACAAGGAGGACACCACCCTGGAGGAATTAAACATAGCACCCCAGTGGCCCAATTGTTATTGTTCGGGAAAGAGTAGGGCCTTTTTCCTGTGCTCTTGCTCCCTTGATGCTCTGTGTAGTCTCTCATGACTCCCAAGAATGTCCAGGTGCATATCTAAGGGAGCCCATGGCCCAGGCAATGATGATAAAAAAGGAGCAGGCAGAAAAACATTTGGTACTCAACTATTCTCTCAATGTAAAGCCCCTAGCCAATGTGCTTGTACTTTGCTTAAGACTTCTTACCAGCTCAACAAAAGACTAGCCTAGTGATCACAGTGCTTGACTGCCCATGTCCATGTCATAGATGAATTGACTACTGGATATGGACCCTGACCCTGATGAAATTGACTGGAATTTCCTGGAGGAAGAGGTGGGCCACTAAGAACCCAAATTTTTCCTGTAACCCTCAGAAGATCCTCACTATGGGTAATTGAACAGGGACATAAACGAAAAATTCTGATTTTATGCAACTAGAAATCCAAAATACTGAGGGAATTTGGGGAGAGAGAAAGAGAGAAGAGGAGGCCCACACAGGATGAAAAGGTGAGGCTGCAGCAGGAGGTGGTTTCAATGTATCCACCTCTGGACTGTGGGCCCAGTGCTCTTTGACTGCACCACTCCACTGCCCAGCCTCAGTCACCACAAGATCCTGATCTCAAGGGTTTTAGAGAAAACATCTAAGGCAGACAAGGGCACAGTAAAGGAGATAATTCAAGCCCAATATAATCTCAAGGTCCTTAAACCATATAAAGTAACCTTTGTCAAGAAGAGCCTCCTAAACCCGACAATACTGAATTGAAGCTCTTTGGAGGAAACAAAACAAAACAAAACAACAAAACAAAACAAAACAAAATTAAAACAAAGGTCCACAATTTGACCCAACTGGAACTTCAAAGTTTACTGAAAAAATGTATACAACAAAAATATAAAAGAAGTTTTGTGTCTTTATGATAAACATTCTGAATTAACTTTAGTATCTGTCGAAGTTAATTGGCAATTGGCAAACATTCATGGTCAGTGCATATTTACTTTTTAAAGAAACTGTCAACCTGTTTTCCAGAGTCTGTACCACTTCACACTTCCACCAGTGAGGTGTGAATGAGCTTGTTCCTCCTCACCAGCATTTGGTGTTGTCACTCTTGCATGTTTGCCATTCTCATAGATGTGTACTGCATAATTCCCTCTTCGATTTTAACAGGAAGTAGCAAGTCCCCGCTTCCCCTGAATACTTGTCTTTGCATTGTTGGCTCTGAAGGGTCACATGACTACCTTGAACCAGTTTCGTTTCCATGTTTTGTACACATAGGCTGAGAGTGAGGGAGCCCTTCTTTTCCCAGAGGAGAAAAGGAATATGATTGCTAGAAAGTAAATGGATGCTCAAGTCCAAGAAACAAACAACACAGAAAAAAATAGTTTTCTGCAACACCCTGTTCATAACATCCCTCAGAGAATTGTATCTTAAGAGGGCTTAATCCTGAGTGGATGTGCTAACAGAATTCAAAACTGAATTTTGAAACACAGAACACTCTATAGTTTGAGATGCTGTAGTAGGTTCTGTGTTAGAGAGATGACAAGGACTAGTGTGGACCTGTTGTGGATGGTCCAGTTAGCCAGTCAGTGAGACAGAGTAGAGAACAGGCAAACAGGGAAGTTATTTGTCACTTACACAGTAAGGCTGCTGCCTTAAGGGACTCTTTCTGAGGACCGATTGAATATGTGTGGTGGGAACATCAAAATGTGGGTCATTTGTCCATGTGCATTTCACAACAGTTTCCTAGATTTGGAAATTATACAAACCCCTAATGTTCTCACCAGTTTAAAATCATCTTCTTCCTTTGAATTCCTCAGCTGCTTTGTTAATGTAGTCAACAACAAATTCATATGTAATGGGCAATAGTTCACATGCTTTTATTACTTCCAAAAGATATGTTGTTATTATATCCAAAGCAAGTTTTCTTCATTTGAAAATTACTTTCCTGGGACATTATTAAAGAATCCAAGCTTCAAATTCTGGAATGTTGATTGTGTAATTCATTTGTTTTATTTATAAGGTTGCTGGTCTTTTACAGCCCATGTGAGTTCTTCTGACTCAACTTGGATGTGACCAACTAGTCACACCCTCCACAGGGAATCACTTGCTAATTCAGTGGCAGCCACTGAAAGCATGTTAGCACATGCAATTCACAAGAGTGGTTATTTTGAGGCTCCTGAGTGAATCCAGTAAACTTCCTTGAGCCTCAGGGGGAAAATTTTTGTTTTGAATTGTGCTGAGTGTAGAAAACTTGTTTCAATCTTCAGTAACAATGCTCAAGAGAAAAAACACTGTCTACAATCTTGAATTAGATTTAGCAAATCCAGTAAGTTGTGGAAGAAGGATTTAGTACACCTATTTGAGAGTATCTAGGATGTTGTCAAGGACTTCAATATGCACCCCTTAAACTGAATTCTCTAAAGGGAAATGAATAGTTCTGCTCCTTGGAGGTGGACTTGTAGAGGAAACAGGTACAGTTCTGGGTGCATGATTCATGAACTTGTGGCTGAAGTTAACCAGTCAAGGGAGCACCTATCCAGGTTATGAAAAGAAAGGAAAAGTTGGAAACTTCCATTTTTGCCCAGATACTGTTTCACTCTATAGTAGATGCATTGCTCAGATATTTAATATTGTAACATGATAGGCTCTTAAATTCTGTATTTCCTGTCTTGTCTCTCTGTGTTAAATAGATGACTATTTATTTATTTATTTGGGTAGAGTCTAAATAACATGAATTTTAACACTTTAACCATTGTTATGTGTGCAATTTGGTGGCATTAAGTACATTTACAGTGTTGTGTAACCATCATCACAGTCTATTTCCTAAACTTTTCATCACCAGAAACAGAACCTGTAATCGTTAAGCAGTAAATCCCCATATCTCCCTCCACTTACTCCCTAGTAACCTATACTCTACATTATGTCTCTTATGAATTTGCTTATTCTAGATATCTTATGTAAATGGTATGTTTCTCCTTCTTTGTTAGACTTATCTCAGCATAATGTTCTCAGAGTTCAATCATGTTGTAGTGTGTGTTAGAACGTCATTTCTTTTCATTGTTAAATAATGCTCCATTGTATGGGTATACCACAATTGTTTTTCCATTCATCTGTTGATGGGCTCTTAGATTGTTACTATATCTTGGTTATTGGGGTTATAATGCTGCAATGAACAATGACACACAAATATCTGTTTGAGTTCTTGTTTTCAACTCTTTTGCATATATATGTTGATATATATATATATAGGTACATATATATATGTATATATACATATATACACACACACATACCTATAGTGGAATCTCTGAGTCTTTGGTAATGCTATCTTTAACTTTTAGAGGAACCACCAAATTATTTTTCATAGAGACTGTACCATTTTACATTCCTACCAGCAATGTACAAGGGTTCCAATTTCTCTACATCTTTATTAACACTTGGTGTTTTTTATTTTTTGTTAATTCTTTTTTAATAATAGCCATCTTACTGACTGTTAATTGGTGTCTCAATATTGTTTTGATTTGCATGTCCCTATTGATGTTGAACATCTTTTCGTGTGCTTATTGGCTGCTTATATAGTATATCATTTTTAGAAAAAAGTCTATTCAAGTCTTTTGTCTATTTTTAAATTGGGTTGTTTTTATGTTGTCAGTTATAGGAATTTTTTATTTATTTTGGATATTAATATATATGTAATCATATACATGTGATTTATACATAAATGACTTATAGATATATGTAAATCATATGTACATATATGATTTCTGATTTGCAAATATTTTTTTCCATTCTATGGGCTGTCTTTTCACTCTCTTGATAGTATGCTTTAATGCATAAAGTTTTTTTAAAGATTTTATTTATTTATTTGAGAGAGAGAGTATGAGAAACAGGCTCCCTGATGAGCAGGGAGTCCAATGCAGGACTCGATCCTGAGACTCCAGGATCATGACCTGAGCCAAAGGCAGTTGCTTAACCAACTGAGCCACCCAGGTGCCCCTGATGCATAAAATTTTTGATTTTAATGAAGTTCAATTTATCTATTTCTTTTTTTGTTGTCTGTGTTTTTAGTGTCATATTAATGAAATCATTACAAATCCAGTGGCATGAATATTTTCTTATATTTATTCTACTCAATGTTAGTTTTAGCTCCTAAGCTTAGATCTTTGATCCATTTGAGTTAATTTTTGTGTGTGATGCAAGATAGAGGCCCAACCTAACTTTTTTTGTATGTGAATATCTAGTTTTCCCTGCATCACATTGAAAAGAGTGTTCTTTCCTGATTAAATGGTCTTGGTACCCTTGTTGAAAATCAAAAGGAGAATTTATTTCTGGGCACTCTATCTATTCCATTGGTCTATGTGTATTAATGACAAAAATACATTATTTTGATTAATGTATTTTTGAAGCAAGTTTGGAAATCAGGAAATGTGAGTCCTTCAACTTTGTATTTTTTTTTTCAAGAACTGTTTGAATTCTGGGTTCTTGAGGTTGCATATGAATTTTAGGATTTTTTTAAATTTCTGCAGAAAATGCCATTGGGATTTTGATAGGGGTTGAATCTATAAAGATTTTTGATAGTATTGTCAGTGTAAAAATACTTCCAACCTATGAGCAAGGGATATCTTTTCACTTATTTAGGCCTTCAATTTCTTTCATCAGTGTTTTATAGTTTTCAGCATACAAGCCTTTCACCTTCTTGGTTAAATTTATTTCTAAAGTATTTTTTAATGTTACTTAAAACAAAATTTTCATTTATTTTTTTGAATTATTCTAGTGTTTAGAAGTACAACTAATGTTTACATGTTGATTTTTTATCTTGCAACTTTGTTGAATTAATCAGCTTTGGCAGTGTGTGTGTGTGTGTTCTTCATGGTTTCTATATATAGGACCATGTCATCTGTGAACAGAGATAACTTTGCTTCTTCCTTTTCAATGTGCATTTTTTTAAAGATTTTATTTATTTGACGGAGAGAGACACAGCGAGAGAAGGAACACAAGCAGGGGGAGTGGAAGAGGGAGAAGCAGGCTTCCCGCTGAGCAGGCAGCCAGATGTGGGGCTCGATCCCAGGACCCTGGGACAATGACCTAAGCCAAAGGCAGGTGTTTAATGACTGAGCCACCCAGGCACCACTAAATGTGGATGTTTTTAATTTTTTTTCTGTTTGATTACCTTGACTAGAACTTCCAGTCCTACCTTGAATCGAAGTAGTGGTAGTGGGCATCCTTGTCTTGTTGCTCATCTTCGAAGAGAGATTTTAGTTTCTTGCCATTGATTATGATATTAGCTCTTTCTGCATTAGTGAGATAGTCATGTGGTTTTCCTTCCTTCATTCTATTAATATGGTATATTGTATTGATTAATTTTCATATTTTGAACCAACCTTATATTGTTGGGATAATATCCACTAAAACACTTTTTGTAAAAAGATTTATTTATTTATTTTAGAGAGAGAGAGAGAAAGAGAGAGCAGGGGAGAGGAGTGGAGGGAGAGGGAAAGAGAGTCCAAGCAGACTCTGTGCTAAGCACAGAGCCTTACATGGGGCTCGATCTCATGACCCTGAGCTGAAACCAAGAATTAGTCACTTAACTGTGCCACCAAGGTGCCCCCACTAAAACACTTTAAAAAAGAAATTTATTTTATGTAGAACATCTTCCTGGACATATAAAACAATTAGAACTTTCAAGTAAATTTAGCAAAATTATAGAGTATAGGGTAATATATAAAAATCACTGTGTGCTTTTATATACTAGTACAGGTAACTGGAATTGAAATTTTAAAATACTATGTAAAGTGCTGTCTGGAAGAGAGAGGTCAAGGTGGCATCATAGGAAGACACTGAGCTCACCTTCCTCCACAGACACAAGAAACCTACAACTACATATGGAATAATTTTCTCTTTAGGACACTTAGATACTGGATGAACAAAGCCTCCACAATAAGAGACAGCACTGAGACATGTAGAAGAAGCAGAGATGTGGTCTTGCTAAGGAAAAAAACCACATCCAGATGCAACATTCCATGGTCAGGAAGGATCTCAAAGGTAGAGAACTTTTTCCTTAGAAGTGGGAGATTTGAGCTCCACATCAAGCACAGGAGATATGAATCCCCCAAACACCTGACTTTGAAAACTAACAGGGAATATATCCAGGAAAACTATAGAACTGTAGAGAAAGGAAAACACACTCTTAAAGGGCTCATGCACAGACTCACTCAACCAGAAACCAACAGAAAAAGAGTAGATTGAAAAGAGCATAAGCCATAGGTGAAGGAGACCCAATTGCTAATCTTGGAGCACTTGCCAGAGAAACAGGAGGAAGCTGGGCTTCTACCCAGGGACTGAGACAGTGATGGCAGTCATTTTTGCTATCTCATTCTGCCATGTTGATCCTGGAACTAGTGGATGCCATATTGGAATCCTCCCTCTAGATTGCTGATACCATTGGGCACACCCTGCTGAGAGCCTAGCACAATTCTATACCTTAGCTGTGTCTCACAGCCAACAGAAGGATAACTTTGTCCACAAGCACTCCCATATGAGTGGCAGCCAGCAAGGCTGGGGGTCAGCCCTGCCCACCAATGTGCTCACAACATTTGTGGCATCACCACAACAGGAGATTGAACACAGCCCACACATGGAACATCCCTGGAGCACCTAGTTCTGATGGCTATAGACAATTGCACCACTGGATCACACGGAACATCTCCTACATAAGGCCAGTCCTTCAAGACGGGGAAGTGTAGTTGAAATACCTAACACATAGAAACAAACACACTGTGAAAAACAGTATGGAGGTTCCTCAAAAAACTAAAAATGGAACTATCATACAATCCAGCAATTCCACTTTTAGGTATTTATCCAAAGAAACAAAAATAGCAATTTGAAAAAAAAAAACACATGCACCCCATGTTCATTGCCACATTATTTACAATAGCCAAGATATGAAAGAAATCTAAGTGTCCACCAGTAGGTGAATGTATAAAGAAGATGTTGCATGTATATACAATGGAATTACTCAGCCACAAAACTGAGATCTTGTCATTTGCAGCACCATGGATGGACCTAGAGGGTCCTATCCTAAGTGCAGTAAGTCAGACTGAGAAAGACAAATAGCATATGATTTCACTTATATGTGGAATCTAAAACAAAACAAATGAACAAACAAAACAAAACAGAAACAGATTAGTAGACAGAATAACCTGGTGGTTGCTATAGGGGAGCAGGTTGGGGGATGCACGAAATAGGTGAAGGGAATTAAGAGATACAGTCTTCCCTTATGAAAAAATAAGACAGGGACACCTGGGTGGCACAGTCAGTTAAGCGATCCACTCAGTTTTTGGCTCAGGTCATGATCTCAGGGTCACGGGATCCAGCCCTGCATCAGGATCTGCACTGAGCATGGAGCCTGCTTTAAGACTCTCTCGCTCCCTCTTCCCCTCCCCCCACCCTGCACTCTTTCTTTCTCAAGTAAATGAATAAATCCTAAAATTAATATATATACACACACACATATATATGTATAATCACATCTTTATCCATTTGTCTATTGATGAACACTCAGGTTGTTTTCATATCTTGGCTATTGTAAATAATGCTGCAACAAATATAGGGTTCTATATATCTTTTCAAATTAGTGTTTTCATTTTCTTTGGGTAAACAGTAGTGGAATTACTGGATTGTGTGCTGTTTCTACTTTTAATATTGTTTTAGATCTGTTTTTAATTTTTTGAGGACCCTCCATATTGTGTTCCACAGTGGTTGTACCAATATTTCTATCAACAATGCATGAGGGTTCCCTTTTCACCATATCCTCATCAACACTTGTTATTTCTTTTCTTTTGATACTAGCCATTTTGACAGGTGTAAGGTGATATCTCATTGTGGTTTTGATTAACATTTTCCTGATGATTATGATGTTGAGTATCTTCTCATGTGCCTGTTGGCCATTTGTATGTCTTCTTTGGAAAAATGTCTATTCAAGTCTTCTGCTCATCTTTAAATCAGTTTATCTGTTTGTGTGTGTGTGTGTGTGTGTGTGTGTGTGTGTGTGTGTGTGTTGAGTTGTATGAGTTTTTTTATATATTTTGGATATTAATCTTTTTTAAAAATTTTATTTTGTTATGTTTGTCACCATTCATTACATCATTAGTTTGATGTTCCATGGTTCATTGTTTGCATATAACACCCAGTGCTCCATTCAGTACGTGCCCTCCTTAACCTATCACCAGCCTAACCCATCCCTCCACCCCCCTCCCCTCTATAACCCTCAGTTTGTTTCTCAGAGTCCATAGTCTCTCATGGTTCATCTCCCCATCTGATTTCCCCCCCCTTCATTTTTTTTTATGGTGACAGATGTTAACCAGATTTATTGTGGTGACCATTTCTCAATGTATACAAATATTGAATCACTGTCATACACATGAAACTAATATACTGTTATATGTCAGTGAGGGCTCAATAAGAAACAAAAAAAATGATCTCTGGATGGAAACAAGGTCTATAAAAATGCACATGCACACAAATGTGTAAATGCTCTCCCATTGTGAAGTAATCTGATATCCACTCCCAAACTTCTACCCCAAAATTAAATATGATAAAATATGAATGCTTCAACAACAAATTAAAGAGCATAAAAGAAATAAAAGTGCCATATATCTGATGCCCCCGAGGGTTAGCCAATCCTTAATTCTACTTTTATAACTGCTAAATAGCAATATTTAAGAACGCTATCATTCAAGTCTGTACAATTTCCATAACAAAAGACAGGACAGATTTTTTTTTTGAGAACTTCTTCAAGCCTTGTTTCTTTACCACTCAAGGTCATATCTGCCTTCCAACTATGGCACCTGTTCTTGTTCCTCTGAGATTGTAAAATCTTCTTGAAGCTTTTGAGTATCAACAGGCTTCTCTGCCAGAGGTGCTTTATGTTTTCAAACAGTATTCATATAAATTGAATAGTCTTAGCTTTTGAACATTGTAGATAGAAGATTTCTTTAGCCATGTTTTTTTGAAAATACTTAATAACAACAAAAAAGAAATTAATTAATAACAATTGAGTTATGGTGAAGATACAAACTCTAACATGTATTTCCTATTGGATTACAGTTGGTAAAAGTCAATTGTGAAGAATAAACATTCATGATATGATTCTATTTAATTAAAGTTTAAAAACAAATCTATTGGCATAGAGGTCAAACTAGTGCCCATATTTGGAGGAAAATGGTATCTGGTAAGGGGTTTGAGAGCATTCTGGAATATTGAAGTGTTCTATCACTTGATCTAGATGGTAGGTACGTGGATGTAAACATATGTGAAAATGCATCAAGCTGCCTAGGAAATACTCTTACTACTATAACTATTAGTAATAATTCTAGGACTTTCAATATGATATACATCAGCAAGGCCACCATTCTGAGTCAGACTAAAAGAGGGGCATGATTGCTTAGTCAGCTTCAAGACAACTTGAAACCCATTTTGCAAAACTTCAGGACCCAGTGAAATTGACCCATGGCTCTCACCCTATTAATTTTCCCAACACCATTTGTTGAAGAGACTGTCATTTTGTCATTGGACATTCTTTCCTGCTTTGTCGAAGATGAGTTGACCATAGAGTTGAGCATCCATTTCTGGGCTCTCTATTCTGTTCCATTGATCTATGTGCCTGTTTTTGTGCCAGTACCATACTGTCTTGATGATTATAGCTTTGTAATAGAGCTTGAAGTCCGGAATTGTGACACTACCAGCTTTGCTTTTCTTTTTCAACCTTCCGCTGGCTATTCGGGGTCTTTTCTGGTTCCATATAAATTTTAGGATTATTTGTTCCATTTCTTCGAAAAAGTTGGTGGTATTTTGATAAGGATTGCATTAAATGTCTAGATTGCTCTAGGTAGCATTGACATCTTCACAATATTTGTTCTTCCAATCCATGAGCATGGAAAGTTTTTCCATTTCTTTGTGTCTTCCTCAATTTCTTTCCTGAGTATTCTATGGTTTTCTCAGTACAGATCCTTGCTTCTTTGGTTAGATTTGTTCCTAGATATCTTATGGTTTTGGGTGCAATTGTAAATGGGATTGACTCCTTAATTTCTCTTTCTTCTGTCTTGTTGTTGGTGTATAGGAGTGCCACTGATTTCTGTGCATTGATTTTATATCCTGCCACTTTACTGAATTCCTGTATGAGTTCTAGCAGTTTTGGGGTGGAGTCTTTTGGGTTTTCCACATAAAGTATCATATCATCTGCAAACAGTGAGAGTTTGACTTCTTCTTTGCTGATTTGGATGCCTTTGATTTCTTTTTGTTATCTGATCGCTGTGGCTCGGACTTCTAATATTATGTTGAATAGCAGTGGTGATAGTGGACATCCCTGCTGTGTTCCTGACCTTAGGGGGAAAGCTCTCAGTTTTTCTCCATTGAGAATGCTATTCACTGTGGGTTTTTCAAAGATGGCTTTTATGATATTGAGGTATGTACCCTCTCTCCCTATACTCTGAAGAGTTTTTATCAAGAAAGGATGCTGTACTTTGTCAAATACTTTTTCTGCATCTATTGAGAAGATCATATGTTTCTTGTTCTTTTTTACTTTTTTGTCATTTGTTTAAAGATTTTATTTATTTATTTATTTATTTGAGAGAGAGAGAGAGAGACAGGGAGAGAGGGGACACAAACGGAGAGTGGGAGAGGGAGAAGCAGGCTTCCCGTGGAGCAGGGAGCGTGATGCGGGGCTTGATCCCGGGCCTCCAGGATCATGACCTGAGCCGAAGGCAGATGCCTAACCAACTGAGCCACCCAGGCGCCCCTGTTCGTTCTTTTATTAATGTATCATATCACATTGATTGATTTGCAGGTGTTGAACCAAACTTGCAGCCCAGGGATAAATCCCACTTGGTGGTGGTGAATAAGCCATTTAATGGACTGTTGGATCCTATTGGCTAGTATTTTGTTTTTTGTTTTTTATTTTCTCTTTAAATTTTTTTATTGTTATGTTAATCACCATACATTACATCATTAGTTTTTGATGTAGTGCTCCATGATTCATTGTTTGTGCATAACACCCAGTGCTCTAAGCAGAACGTGCCCTCTTTAATACCCATCACCAGGCTAACGCATCCTCCCCACCCCCCCTCCCCTCTAGAACCCTCAGCTTGTTTTTCAGAGTCCATCGTCTCTCATGGTTGGTCTCCCCCTCCGATTTACCCACCTTCATTCTTCCCCTCCTGCTATCTTCTTATTTATTTTTTTAACATATATTGCATTATTTGTTTCAGAGGTACAGATCTGTGATTCAACAGTCTTGCACAATTCACAGTGCTCAACAGAGCACATACCCTCCCCAATGTCTATCACCCAGCCACCCCATCCCTCCCACCCCACCCCCATTCCTACAACCCTCAGTTTGTTTCCTGAGATTAAGAAATCCTCATATCAGTGAAGTCATATGATACCTGTCTTTCTCCGATTGACTTATTTCACTCAGCATAACACCTTCCAATTCCAGCCACGTCCTTGCAAATGGCAAGATCTCATTCCTTTTGATGGTTGCATAATATTCCATTGCTGTATATATACCACACCTTCTTTATCCATTCATCTGTCGATGGATATCTTGGCTCTTTCCACAGTTTGGCTATTGTGGACATTGCTGCTATAAACATTGGGGTGCATGTACCCCTTCAGATCCCTACATTTGTATATTTGGGATAAATACCCAGTAGTGCAATTGCTGGATTGTATGGTAGCTCTATTTTCAAATTTTGAGGAACCTGCATACTGTTTTCCAGAGTGGTTGCACCAGCTTGCATTCCCACCAACAGTATAGGAGGGTTCTCCTTTCTCCACATCCCCGACAACATCTGTTGTTTCCTGATTTGTTAATTTTAGCCATTCTGACTGGTGTGAGGTGGTATCTCATGGAGGTTTTGATTTGGATTTCCCTGATGCCAAGCGATGTTGAGCACTTTTTCATGTGTCTGTTGGCCATTTGGATGTCTTCTTTGGAAAAAATGTCTGTTCATGTCTTCTGCCCATTTCTTGATTGGGTTATTTGTTCTTTCGTGTTGAGTTGGATAAGTTCTTTATAGATTTTGGATACTAGCCCTTTATCTGATATGTCATTTGCAAATATTTTCTCCCAATCTGTCGGTTGTCTTTTGGTTTTGTTGACTATTTCCTTTGCTGTGCAAAAGCTTTTTATGTTGATGAAGTCCCAATAGCTCATTTTTGCCCTTGCTTCCCTTGCCTTTGGCAATGTTTCTAGGAAGAAGTTGCTGTGGCTGAGGTCGAAGAGGTTGCTGCCTGTGTTCTCCTTTAGGATTTTGATGGACTCCTGTCTCACGTTTAGGTCTCTCAACCATTTGGAGTCTATTTTTGTGTGTGGTGTAAGGAAATGGTCCAGTTTCATTCTTCTGCATGAAGCTGTCCAATTTTCCCAACACCATTTGTTGAAGAGACTGCCTTTTTTCCATTGGACATTCTTTCCTGCTTTGTCAAAGATAAGTTGACCATAGAGTTGAGAGTCCATTTCTGGGCTCTCGATTCTCTTCCATTGATCTATATGTCTGTTTGTGTGCCAGTACCATACTGTCTTGATGATGACAGCTTTGTAATAGAGCTGGAAGTTCGGAATTGTGATGCTGCCAGCTTTGCTTTTCTTTTTCAACCTTCTTCTGGCTATTTGGGGTCTTTTCTGGTTCCATCAAAATTTTAGGATTATTTGTTCAATTTCTTTGAAAAAAGTGGATGGTAATTTGATGGGGATTGCATTGAATGTGTAGATTGCTCTAGGTAGCATTGACATCTTCACAGTGTTTGTTCTTCCAATCCATGAGCATGGAACGTTTTCCATTTCTTTGTGTCTTCTTCAATTTCTTTCCTGAGTATTTTATAGTTTTCTGAGTACAGATCCTTTGCCTCTTTGGTTAAATTTATTCCTAGGTATCTTATAGTTTTGGGTACAGTTGTAAATGGGATCAACTCCTTGATTTGTCTCTCTTCTGTCTTGTTGTTGGTGTATAGGAATGCCACTGATTTCTGTGCATTGATTTTATATCCTGCTACTTGACTGAATTCCTGTATGAGTTCTAGCAGTTTTGGGGTGGAGTCTTTCGGGTTTTCCACATACAGTATCATATCATCTGCAATTAGTGAGAGTTTGTCTTCCTCTTTGCCGATTTGGATGCCGTTGATTTCTTTTTGTTGTCTGATTGCTGTGGCTAGGACTTCTAGTACTATGTTGAATAGCAGTGGTGATAGTGGACTTCCCTGCCATGTTCCTGACCATAGGGGGAAGGCTCTCAGCTTTTCCGCATTGAGAATGATATTCGCTGTAGGTTTTTCATAGATGGCTTTTATGATATTGAGTATGTACCCTCTATCCCTATACTCTGAAGAGTTTTGATCAAGAAAGGATGCTGTACTTTGTCAAATGCTTTTTCTACATCTATTGAGAGGATCATATGATTCTTGTTCTTTCTTTTGTTAATGTATTGTATCACGTTGATTGATTTGCGGATGTTGAACCAGCCTTACAGCCCAGGGATAAATCCCACTTGGTCGTGGTGAATAATCCTTTTAATGTACTGTTGGCTAGTATTGTGGTGAGAATTTTTGCATCCATGTTCATCAAGGATATTGGTCTATAATTCTCCTTTTGGATGGGGTCTTTGTCTGGTTTTGAGATCAAGGTAATGGTGCCCTCAGAAAACGAGTTTGGAAGTTTTTCTTCCATTTCTATTTTTTGGAACAGTTTCAGGGGAATAGGTATTATTTCTTCTTTAAATGTTTGGAAGAATTCCCCTGGGAAGCCATCTGGCCCTGGGCTTTTGTTTGTTGGGAGATTCTTGATGACTGCTTCAATTTCTTAGGGGTTATAGGGCTGTTCAGGTTTTCTATTTCTTCCTGGTTCAAACTGGTAGTTGATACATCTCTAGGAATGCACCCATTTCTTCCAGGTTATCTAACTGCTGGCATAGAGTTGCTCACAATATGTTCTTGTAATTGTTTGTATTTCTTTGGTGTTGTTTGTGATCTCTCCTCTTTCATTCATGATTTTGTTGATTTGGGTCATTTCTCTTTTCTTTTTGATAAGTCTGGCCAGGGGTTTCTCAATCTTGTTAATTCTTTCGAAGAACCAGCTTCTAGTTTCATTGATCTGTTCTACGTTCTTTTGGTTTCTATTTCATTGATTTCTGCTCTGATCTTTTTTTTTTAAAGATTTTATTTATTTATTTGAGAGAGCGAGTATGAGAGAGAGCGAGAGCACATGGGGGGGCGAAGCAGACTCCTTGCTGAGGAGGGACCCCGATGTGGGACTCGATCCCGGGACTCCAGGATCATGACCTGAGCCGAAGGCAGTCGCTTAACCAACTGAGCCACCCAGGTGCCCCTCTGCTCTGATGTTTATTATTTCTCTTCTCCTGCTGGGTTTAGGTTTTATTTGCTGTTTTTTCCCTAGTTCCTTTAGGTGTAGGGTTAGGTTGTGTATTTGAGACCTTTCTTGTTTCTTGAGAAAGGCTTGTATTGCTATATACTTTCCCCTCAGGCATGCCTTTGCTCTATCCCAAAGATTTTGAACAGTTGTCTTTTCATTTTCATTGGTTTCCATGAATTTTTTAAATTCTTCTTTAATTTCCTGGTTGACCCATTCATTCTTTAGTAGGATGCTCTTTAGCCTCCATGTATTTGAGTTCTTAAGACTTTCCTCTTGTGATTGAGTTCTAGTTTCAAAGCATTGTGGTCTGAAAATGTGCAGGGAATAATCCTAATCTTTTGGTACTGGTTGAGACCTGATTTGTGATCTAGGATGTGGTCTATTCTGGAGAATGTTCCATTGGCACTAGAGAAGAATGTGTATTCCGTTGCTTTGGGATGGAATGTTCTGAATATGTCTGTGAAGTCCATTTTGTCCAGTGTTTCATTTAAAGTCTTTATTTCCTTGCTGATCTTTTGCTTAAATGATCTGTCCATTAAAGTAAGGGCGGTGTTAAAGTCCCCCATATTATTGTATTGTTGTGAATGTGTTTCTTTGCTTTTGTTATTAATGCCTTATATAATTGGCTGCTCCTATTTTAGGGAAATAAATATTTACAATTGTTAGATCTTCTTGTTGGATAGACCCTTTAAGTAGGATATAGTGTCCTTCTTCATCTCTTATTACAGTCTTTGTTTTAAAATCTAATTTGTCTGATATAACGATTGCCACTCCAGTTTTCCTTTGGGGTCCATTAGCATGGTAAATGGTTTTCCACCCCCTCACTTTCAATCTAGGGGTGTCTTTGGGTCTAAAATGAGTCTCTTGCCAACAGTAAATCGGTGGGTCTTGTTTTTTAATCCAATCTGATAGCCTGTGTCTTTTGATTGGGGCATTTAGTCCATTTACATTCAGGTTAACTATTGAAAGATATGAATTTAGTGCCATTGTATTGCCTGTAAGGTGACTGTTACTGTATATTGTCTGTGTTCCTTTCTGATCTATGCTGCTTTTAGGCTCTCTCTTTGCTTAGAGGACTCCTTTCAATATTTCTTGTAGGGCTGGTTTCGTGTTTGCAAATTCCTTTAGTTTTTGTGTGTCCTGGGAGCTTTTTATCTCTCCTTCAATTTTCAATGACAGCCTACCTGGATATAATATTCTTGGCTGCCTATTTTTCTCGTTTACTGCTCTGAAGATCTCATGCCAGTCCTTTCTGGCCTGCCAGGTCTCTGTGGATAGGTCTGTTGCCAATCTAATGTTTCTACCCTTGTAGGTTACATATCTCTTCTCCCGAGCTGCTTTCAGGATTTTCTCTTTGTCTCTGAGACTCGTAAGTTTTACTATTAGATGTCGGGGTGCTGACCTTTATTTTGATTTTGAGAGGGGTTCTCTGTGCCTCCTGGATTTTGATGCCTGTTTCCTTCCCCACATTAGGGAAGTTCTTTGCTCTAATTTGCTCCAATATACCTTCTGCCCCCCTCTCTCTTTCTTCTTCTCCTGGAATCCCAATTATTCTAATGTTGTTTCGTCTTATTGTATCGCTTATCTCTCGAATTCTGCCTTCGTGATCTTGTAGTTGTTTCTCTCTCTTTTTCTCAGCCTCTTTATTTTCCATCATTTGCTCTTCTACATCGCTGATTCTCTCTTCTGCCTCATTTATCCTAGCAGTTAGTGCCCCCATTTTTGATTGCATCTCATTAATAGCCTTTTTGATTTTGACTTGTTTAGATTTTAGTTTTTTTATTTCTCCAGAAAGTGTTCTCTAATAACTTCCACGCTTTTTTCAAGCTCAGCTAGTATCTTTAACGTCACGATTCTGAACTCTAGGTCTGACATCGTACCAATGTCTGTATTGAGTATGTCCCTGGCAGGCGGTATTACCTCTTGTTCTTTTTGCTGAAGTGATTATTTTCGTCTTGTCATTTTGTCCAGAGAAGAATAGATGAATGAGAGAACAAAATGCTAACAGGTTAACAACGTCCCCAGCAAATATACTGTATACAAATCAGAAAAGACCTGAAACCAGGGGAAAAGAAAGAGAAAAAAAAGATAAAGATCAAAACAAACAAAAACAGAACAGAACAAAAAAAAAACAGAATATGATCAAAAAGGAGTGCATAGATCAGTGCCACACACTAGATTTTGGGTGTATTTTGGTCTGTTAGATGAAAGTGCCTCCTAAAATTTTAAAGGAAGAAAGACTTATATAAGTACAAAATAAGGGTTGATACAATGAAGGGATGGAAGAGGACTGTAAAGATAAAAATTATAAAAGATTTTATAAAAGGAATTGATAAGAAGTTGTTTGAAAAATGAAAGAAGAAGATTTAAAAAAAAAGAAAAGAAAAGAAAAGGGAGAGAATGTGATCAGGCAGGAGACTAGAACAAAGCTGTACACTAGTGATTTACGGTATATTTTGGTCTGTTAGAAGAAACTGTATCTCAAAATTTTAAAGAGAGAACAACTTATATATATATGCCAAAAATAAGGGTAACTACTATGAAGGGATAAAGTATGACTCTAAAAATGAAAAATAAAAAATATTTTTTAAAAAAGGTATTGAGAAGTTATTGCTTGAAAAAGGGAAAAAGAAAAATAAAAAAAAAGTTAAAAAAATTAACTTTGAAATACTAATGAATCATTGTAAAAAAAGCCATGAATTCTATGTTCTGTATTCCCGTATCGCTGGAGTTCTCCGGTTCTTTTGATTGGTAAACTTGGTCTTGGCTTGCTGGCTGTTCATGCTGACCTTCTTCTGAAGGCCCCCCTTCAGGGGGAGGGGCCTGTTGCCGTGGTTCCCAAATGTCTTTGCTGGAGGCAGAATTGCCCCGCCCTTTTTGGTTCGGTCTAAGCAATCTGCTCAGGTCTGCTCTCAGGAGCTTTTGTTCCCTGCAAGCTCTCAGTACAGGTTTGGAGGACCAGAGTGAAAATGGTGGCCTCCCAATCTCTGCCCAGAGGAGCTGAGAACTTGGGGTGCCGCTCCTCAGTGCGCCCCCAGAGAAAAACAGTTACTTCTGTCTCTCCGGTTCCCGGCTGCACTCTGTACTCACCCGGCCTGTGACCGAGCGTTTCTATCTCTGGCACCCGACCCTGGGTGGAGTCTCCAAACCCAGCAGATCCCTGCAGTGCGCTTCTGCGCCGCTCCTCCCAGGGGAGGAAGGGGAGTCTCCCCAGCTCTGCCGCTTGTTGGGTCCCTGCTGGAGGAGCAGTGGCCCGACTGGGCCTTGGATCACAGTTTATGGCAACCCCAAGCTGAGATCCCACGCCTCGGCTCCGTCTCTGCAGCCCGCTTCCCTGCCCCGATACCTGGGAGCTCTGCCGCACTCAGGCACCCCTGGTCTTTCTGTGACCTCGAGGGTCCTGAGGCCACACTCTCCCGTGGGGTTTCCACCCCCAGCTTAGCGACTGGAGCAACGTCCCTCAGCGGAGCCAACTTTTCTAAAAGTTCCAATATTGTGCTCCGCGGCTCTATCACTTGCCAGAAGCGGCCGACAGAGCCCCCTCCCCCGCCGTCTATCCTCCCGAATATCGCCTCATATTCACTTCTCCGCACGGCCTACCTTCCAGTAAGTGGTCGCTTTTCTGTTCAGAGAGTTGTTGCTATTCTTCTTTTCGATCTCCTGCTGAGTTCGTAGGTGTTCAGAATGGTTTGATCCCTATTCAGGTGAATTCCTGAGACCAGATGGAATCTAGGTCTTCTACTCCTCCGCCATCTTGCTCCGCCCCCTAAAACCTCCATTTGTGATTGCACCTCATTAATAGCCTTTTTGATTTTGACGTGGTTAGATTTTAGTTCTTTTATTTCTCCAGAAAGGGATTGTTTAGTTTCTTCCATGTTTTTTTCAAGCCCAGCTTGTATCTTTATAATCATCATTCTGAACTCTACCTCTGACATCTTACTAATGTCCGTATTGATTAGGTCCCTGGCATTCGGTACTGCCTCTTGTTTTTTGTTTTTTTTCTTTTTTTGAGGTCAGATTTTCCATCTTGTCATTTTGTCCAGAGGAGAACAGATGAATGTGAGAACCAAATGCTAAGACAGTAACAATGACCCCAGAAAAATATACAGTAATTGTATCAGAAGAGACCTGAAACTGGGGGAAAAGAAAGGAAAAAAAAACGAATATGATCAAATATGATCAGGCTGGTGAATAGATCAGTGCCACACACTAGATTTTGATCATGTTTTGATCTGTTAGAAGACACTGCCTCCCAAAATTGTAAAGAATGTTATATTTGTATATGTAGAACAATAAGGGTATATACAGTGCAGGGATGGAATATGAGTGTAAAGATGAAAATTATAAAAGATTTTATAAAAGGAATTGATAATATAACAAGTTGGTTGAAAAAAGATAGAAGAGAAATTAAAAAAAAAGGGGGGGAAGAATGTCTTCAGACAGGGGACTAGAATAAAGCCATACACTAGAGATTTAGGATATATTTTGTCTGTTAGAAGTAACTGTATCCCAAAATTTTAGAGAGAACAACTAATATATATACAAAAAATAAGGTCAACTACAGTGAAGGGATAGAATATGACTCTAAAAATAAAAAATAAAAAAGATTTTAAAAAAGGGAGTGAAAATGGGCCTAAGAAAAATTCAAAAAATAGAAAAAGGAAAAAAAGAAAATGTAAAAAATTAACTTTGAATGACTAAAGAATCATGGGAAAAAAAAACATGAATTCTATGTGCTGTATTCCCCTGGTGCTGTAGTTCTCCCGTTCTCATTGATCGGTAAACTTGTTCTTGGCTGGCTGTTCTTGCTGATCTTCTGGGGGAGGGGCCTGCTGCTGTGCTTCTCAGATGTCTTTGCCAGAGTGGGAATTGCCCCGCCCTTGCCTGTCCGGGCTAAGTAATCTGCTCAGGTTTGCTCTCGGGAGCTTTTGTTCCCCGAAAGCTTTCCATACATCTTTGGAGGAGGAGAAAGAAAATGATGGCCTCCCAATATCCACCCTGGAGTTGCCGAGAACTTGGGGCCCCACTCTTCAGTGAGCCCCCAGAGAAAAGCAGTCAATCACTCCCATCTTCCCGGTCTCTGGTCGCACTCCATGCTCACCTGGACTGTGACCGAGCATTTCTTTCTCTGGCATCTGACCCCATTTGGAGTCTCCAAACCCAGCAGATTACTGTGGTGCACTCCTGCACCACTCCTCCTGGATGAGGAAGGGGAGTCTCCCCAGATCTGCCACTTGTTGGGTCCTCGCTCGAAAAGTAGTGGCCCGACTGTGCCGTGGACCATGGTTTATGGCAACCCCAAGCTGAGAGCCCACTCCTTGGCTCTGTCTTTGCAGCCGGCTTCCCCATTCCAATACCTGGGAGCTCTGTTGCATTCAGGCACCCCCGGTCTTTGTGTAAGCCCCCCCACCCCCCCCGCCCCCCCACGCCCCGCTTAGCCACTGGAGCGATGTCCCTCAGCAGAGCTGAATTCTAAAAGTTCTGATTTTATGTTCTGCTGCTCTATCACTTGCTGGTAGCTGGCTGAGGAGGCTCCCTCCCTCCATGGTCTCTCTTCCCAATTATTGCCTCGGATTCACTTCTCTGCAAGTCCTGCCTTCCAGAAATTGGTTGCTTTTCTGTTCAAAGGGTTACTACTATTCTTTTCTTTGATTTCCTATTGGGTTCATAGGTGTTCAGAATGTTTTGATACCTATCTAGCTGAATTCCTGGGACCAGAAAAAATTTAGGTCTCCTACTCCTCTGCCATCTCACTCCTCCTCCCATATTTTGGATATCAATTTTATCAGATATATCACTTGCAAAAATCTTCTCCCATTCAGTAGATTGCCTTTTTGTTTTGTTGATGGTTTCCTCCAACTCTACAAAAGCTTTTTATTTTGGTGTAGTCCCAATTGTTTATTTTTTATGTTTAATTGATATTTAAGTATATATATTGATATTTAAGTATACCAAGACAAATCACTGGAACAAGGAAAACTCTCCAACAAATCGTCTTGGGGCAATTGGATACCCCTATGGGTGAAAAAGGAACTTTGACACATACTTCACACTATACATAGGTATGAGTTTTGAATCTCTCATATACTTGAATATAAGAGCTAAAATTAAAAAAAGAAACTTTTAGAAGAAAATAGGAAAGAAAATATCTGCAACTGTGGCATAGGCAAAAACTTTTTAAAATACGAAATGAAGAAACACAAAACATAAAGGAAAAAGTAAATAATAAACGAGTTTTTATCAAGATTAAAATGTTTTTGTCCTCAAAAGACACTCTTGCAAATGCTATGTCCTAGCATGTACATTCTTAATATAATATGTAAGATTAGAATATACTGCATGTGTATAATATGTTATATATAACACATCCTATATCTTAACTTGATGTATAACTTTTTTTATTGTAAAATATTTTGTCATTACACCTGACAATGCTTTATATATACTAGATTTTGAAAACATCTTGTTTTTTTTATTGATTGAATGAAAATTAATCCAGTCCTAAATAAACTTAGCTGATTTCAGCACCATATTTGAGATTGATTCCAAATGAGGTGGGATGTAAGTTTAGTGAACAGAATGGGAGAGCTGTTCTGCAGAGGGAGTGGGATGAGTAACACACTGGTGAGCTAAAGGGAACCATCAAAGACAGAAGACTCATTTTTTACCTTTCCCATTAACATCCAAACTGTCACTCTTAAATATGAGAAATTAGTCAATTGTGTACCCTGATGGAATTTAAAGACATTCAGTGCTCACATTAAATAATATTTTTAAGTCTGGTTTTTAAAGATTCACTTATACTGATGTTACCAATTTTGTTTTAGAATTTGTTACATGCTTCACTACCTCCTTTTGATGTAGGAAAGTGAAAATTTTCTCTTACAGGTGAGCAAAGCATTAAGAATAATTCAAATAAGGATGGGACTGCTGTAAATCAGTAAAACATAAGAATTAATCTCACTATTGTAGGTTTCAGTGCTACTTTTGCTGCAGAATAGAGGTGACAGCTTCAATGATTCAAGATTCAGATAGGACCCATTGACAGAGAGTTATGGGAAGAAGAGAAATTGCACATGGTGAGCGACTGAGCATGTCTCATGCCCTGTTGATTTTACCTTCACCTTTTGCAGAAAGGTCATTTTAGGCTTTACTGCATGTGTGCCTGTTTGTGCATGTCCTTGTGTGTTTCATTGTATTGCAAATTGTTTTATATCAGTGGGAAGTGAAATCCCTAATTTTAAGGCTTTCAGACCATTCATAATGATGCAGCTTTTTATATATTCTCTTATATTCTTCAGAACCTCTATGAAGGGTGCCTGGGTGGCTTAGTTGGTTAAGCGTCCAACTCTTGGTTTCTGCTCAGGTCATGATCACAGGGTCATTGGATCGAGTTCCATGTCAGGCTCCATGCTCAGCAGGGAGTCTGCTTGAGATGCTCTCTCTCCCTCTGCCCCTCTCCCCACTCATGTGCATGCTTTTCTCTCAAATAGATAAATCAATAAATCTTTTTTTAAAGAACTTCTATGAAGATCCAAGTATACTTTCTTTTTAATGCTAAGATTTTTTTTTGATCAACCTATTTCTTGGGTCCACTTCAATCCTATACTGAATAAAATACCAAGATACATGAGGGAAACCCACTCACTGTGGTTAAGAACTGCTGTCCATGTGTGCATGTTCCCTACCAGGAGAGCACCCATCAGCTGGTGGTGCCAGGTTGTAGGCCCCAGTCTCTGTCACTATTTTCCCATCAGAACTACACAACCCGTGATGGCTGGGTCTTCCTATTTGTAAGAACTAGGGCCACCAAGGGTATGATCCCTGCCTTTTTATATCTAAGGCAATGTAACCAATGTGCTTTTGTTTCTCTCTATAAAAATAATATCTGTATACCTTTTCCCGATATTTCTTTCTCCCAATGCACAAAGCAATATATTGTTTTGTTCCTCTAGAAGCTTGAGCCAGCATTTGTTGTGTGTGTGTGTGTGTGTATGTGTGTTTTTTGTCAGTGCAGATAAGATAAAGGAGGAATTAGAAGATAGGGTATTATCCTTTCTCTAGATGAAAATAACCCTAAAATGATAAATTTTCCATATAGTCAGAAAAAGCAAGTTGCAGAAATAATTGAAACTCTCAATTAGAAAGGACAATAATATATGTTAATTAGTCCCTATTACATACCCACATGGACCCACACAAGTTGAGACATTAACAAAACTTCTTTTTTAACCAGCAACTAGCCCTCATCAGAGGCTAGGGTCACAGAGTTGCTCTCAACCCCAAAGGAGATCAAGGGCAGAAGAAACACACAACTAACTCTTAGATTTTAGGCTTAAAAACACATGATTTGGGTGAAAGCAAAAAAAAAACCCAATTAGTTAAAAATATGTATATTTATATAAACATCCACATATTTTGGGACAGGGTCAATCCAGTATAACCTGTATCCATCTCAACTAGAAAAATAACGCATCTTTTATAAAGGAAGAGTAGATTTTTTTTTTTAAAGGAACAGTCTTAGGCACCTGGGTGGCTCTGTCAGTTAAGCGTCTGGCTTCGGCTCAGGTCATGATCCCAGGGTTCTGGGATCGAGTTCCGTGTTGGGCTCCCTGCTCAGTGGGGAGTCTGCTTCTCCTTCTACCCCTCCCCCCCTGTTCGTGTTCTCTCTCTCTTTCTCTCTCTCACACTCTTTCTCTCAAATAAATAAAATCTTAAAAAAAAGGAGCAGTCTTGGGGGAAGAAACTTTGGGACCCAAGAGAAGCTTGGATCTGTGCCTTTTCCACCTTTAGTTTCAGAAATTATTAGCAGCCCCAGAGGTCCCCATTACCACATGACTTAGAATCCATAGAGATGGCAATATGACAGGTCAGGACTTCAGCTCTCCTTTGGTTTCTAGAGTGCAGAAAGTCCCCACATAAGATCTGGAATTCAGTGAGGCAGAAAGATAGAGCAGGTGCTTGCTGGCGTCAGGCCATGTGAAGGGTACCTGGTAGAAGGATGTGGGTGAGGATGAGCTCCATGTCCCTGCCTCCCTGTGCTAGATCACAAATTTGGTAAAATCAAATTGCACTTCTGTACCCCTGGCTCTAGGACCAAGGTGTTTTAGCACTTGCATGCTGTGCCTTCAACACCACTTCTAAGAATCCTTGTACTCAATACCTTTGCATGGCTGTCCTGTTTGATGGGCTAAACAGTCTATTCTCCCCCATGATGAGGTCTTATTCAAGTTCTGAAATTTGGAGGTGCCATTCTCCCTAAGAATAATTGTCAGATTGGGGCAAACAACAAAGACGTCATGTTCTGGGATCAAGAAAAGATTTTGAAAAATATATGAATTATGGGAAAACCAGCCCTGTCCCCACCTCACCCACTCCATCCCCAGATTAATCAAGTTTCCCCAAGCAGGGAAGAAAAGGCAGAATTAGAGAGATGTCAGGGGTTCATTTCCCTGCAAACCACATCCCAGTGCACAGAGTGGAATGCTGATGTGACTTAGGTAACGCTAACTGCTCTAAATCGCTAAGCTTCAGTGGCCTAATGTTGTAGAGGCTTAAATCGTGCATAGACTGCTTGCTTAAATGGTGCTTACATTGTGTGATAAGCCAGTGAGTAGCTTGTCACAGGGGATGTTGGCATTCAGCCTTCTTGACTGGGGGTTTTTTCTTCTCCTAGGGCCCAGTGTCCTCTGCACAGGAAGGAAAATGAACGATGGCACATGGGTGTTATTTATAGGCCAGAGATAGGCATCACTTCTGTTCATGTTTCACTGGCCAAGTATGCAAGCTCTGTAAGGTCTGTACCCAGGATAATGAGGAAAAGAGTTTGGGGAATGCTGGTCCTATCCCTGCTAAACCTCATTACAGGTCTGGGCATCTGAGGGCAGAGGTGGCTTTTGCTCTGCATCATAGGGTCACGGATGAAGTGACAGTTTGAGAATCCTGGGAAGTGAGACTTTCCTATGGCTTAGGAGGAGGGCCAGCAGCCCTGAGAACCCATGGACATTAGACAACCCAGGAGGCATGCCTGGAAGGACTCACATATTAATCTTTCAATCACAATGGTATATTTTTGATAAGTAAAAAATTTCCTCTTCACTTTTTCTTAAGATACTTAATTTTGACTGGTAGTATTTATTATATTCAATATAGCTGAACTTAAGTAATTACAATGGGTAGTATCTTACACAAGAATTATGTTCTAAATGCATCCTGTAAAGTAAAAATCATGTTCAGACAAATTTTTCCTTTACTTTACATGACCATGAAATAACCAAAACATAAATCCCAGATGCTTAAAAGCTTTATAACTGAAATTCACAACAATAATATTAAGCACAGGAAAACAAAGGATGGATTTGCTAATGGTTTTCCTTCCTTTGCAAGTCATATGAATATTTGCACTAAATATTAGATTAAGAATTAATCTAAGAATTAGTTTAAGAATCAAAGTCCAACTGCAGTTAAGTCCTGCAAGTTCATAATGATTGACAGGCATTATGTGACTTATCAAGTTAAGACCCAGATATATGGATATTATAAGATAAACATGTGATGCATGCACACACACTGATAAGCACACACATGTATTTTTATGCTCAGGTTTATAACCCATAACTATTAATGATCAGCAAATTGTTTATTAAATTGCTCATCAATCTAATGGGTTATTCAATGTCTCTTATTAAAGGATCCTAAGCATGTGAAAAAGATGCTTATAATCACTGTTTGGCTTGGAGGGAAATAAGCTCAGCAGTGATGTTCTATTTTGCTAATTTGTCAACAGTTGTGTCAATATGTCAGTAGGCCCAACTGAGAATATTACATAAATAACACATTAGTCTGAGAAGATGTGTCCTAGGAGTACATCATATTCACTTGCTGACAAATTTGGTAAGGGGTTGACATTACCTTTGGAAATCATATAGTTCGTTGAGAAATGTTGGGAAAAATAAAGCAATAAGCCTGAAGTGTCTTTGTTGGTCCTCCTACCACTTCTGAGCATTCCCATGGCAGGACATTGGCCTCACTCTGCAGGTCCTCCCCATTGACTGTACATCT
Organism: Callorhinus ursinus; assembly: GCF_003265705.2. Classification (NCBI taxonomy): domain Eukaryota; kingdom Metazoa; phylum Chordata; class Mammalia; order Carnivora; family Otariidae; genus Callorhinus; species Callorhinus ursinus. The sequence continues at coordinate 1,489,219 of NW_027397140.1, forward strand.
TGTCCCCGGACACATCCTCTCCACACAGATGGTGGGTGGGATTGAAATTTTCAGTAACCTGAACTTTAATCAAGGTAACAGGTATTTAATGTCAGTGAATTGACACTGGAATATGAAGTCAGTCTGGAAAATAGGGTGCTAAACAGTTGTATTAGGCCACCTAGAGAAATGTTCTGTGATTATAAGAAAGTAGGAAACTCTGATCAGGTCTGACAAATGCATAACAAATAGTCTGTACTCAGGGCAGTCTCTCATCCACCAGGGTCGTCTTCCTCACACATCCTGTACACAGCCACCTCCAAACCCTTCTTGGAGCAGCACTGGGACAGCTACTCCCAGTTGCTCATGGATGAACATAAGGATCCTCAAAATTTCCCCTCCATTTTTCTGATCCTAGGCCCACCATTCTGTTTGCTAGATTGGCCTTCTAAATATAGCAATGCAAGAGAGGGGGTGCTTCCATGGTGAACAGAGGGATTCTAATCACTAAGGTACCTTGGAAACAAATATATCAGATCTGGTATTTGTCTTTTGAACTCTTAGGAGGTTGGTAAGGGTGAAATTTATCCTTGACTCAATAAACTCTGGGGTACCAAGGGACTGAAAAACATTTTGAGTGAGGTCAAGTACTCCAAGCTACTTCCTTTATAATAAGATACAGGTTATTTTACTTTTATTACCCAGACAATTCCTTCAACTCTCTTCTGTAAACATTGCTTCTCTCAACAAGGACCAATTATTCTACAAACTACAATAGGTAGGGTAGGGGGAAGCTCCCTAGAACACAGTAGTCTGTTAGCTCATTCACTTTGTTTCCTAAATATGCCATTTCTTCCAATTTCAAATGTGTTCTTTTAATTTCTACAAAGTCATTAATTAATATTTAAAATACACAGTTCGCATAACTTGATACACTCAAAAGAACTGAAAGTAGCCTTCATTTTGTTTTCAGTTGTGGGACCAGTGCAAAAACGTTCTTCATACACATTCTAGATATTTGGGATATGATTTATAGCATATAGCAAACAACACAATGTGTGGAATTACTGAAATAGTAATCTAAGGTCTAGAAAATCATTAGGATTTGCAATCAGGTAAACTGAACATACCAGGAGGAAGAGATTCAGAGGCACCAGCAAGAGACCCAGTTTCTGAATCCTGGATGAACTGTTTGATTTGGCAAAAAGAAGGCTGCCGTGATCCACTCTAGTCAGTCCCTATGAATGTGGTATCATTGAGATCTGACATCTGGTCATGCCTGATTCCATGGCTCAGGTACATCTGGGAAGAAGCTAACTACACTTTCTTTCAGCATTGTTAATCCTAGGGTACAGCTATCACATAACACATGTTAACTGAGTGTCCACTCCTGGTCTGGCATCCTTTATGCACTGAGCACAATAACAGTGTCAAGGAGATAATAAGCAGGAAAGGGGTTAGTGCTTCCAGTTTAAAATGGAGTGATTTGGGAAGATCTCAGCGAAAGTGGTGGTTATCTGAGCAAAGATGTGAAGGATGGGTGCAATGTTCATCAGTCAAGAAGGAGACAGCAGAGAGTGAGTGATGTGGGGACAGAGGGAGGGTAGATCAAAGCAATAATGTGAAAGTGGGGTGTCTGTCATGGAGGGTTGGGGGGCCCACTGTGAAGAATGTTCTAGTACTCTGAGATGGAAACCCTTGGAAGGCTTTGTGAGGAGAATGGCATCTGACTTATAATTGTAAAATTGCAGGGATGAAATGATAGATACCTATTTGCAAAGCAGGGCAAGGCAGCAAGGACTTTCTTAAATGAGAATTAATACTAAGAGGAAGGGGACCTAAACAAAAAAAAAAAAATAAGCTTGGTTAGTAACAGCCTCAATTGCTCAGGCAGATGAATTTGTATCAGCTATCTGGAGGTCTGGACACTTATTTTTGAAGCCCCTGCTTCCTGCTCAGGCCAGCTGTTCTGTGTGTTATCCTAAGCAGTGACTAGTTCCTTGAATAGGCTGTTTAAATTCTCAATGCCTCAGTTTCCTTATCTGTAAAATAGGCTTAAAATAAAACTTAGTTCAAGAGGTTATTATAAGGATCCAATGAAATAATATATAAAAACTGCTTAGAACAACTTGGCACATATGGCAAGAGCTTAATGAGTGTTAGATATTATTTTTGTTGCAGGGAGAGCCATTTACCCCACTTAGCAGCATGAGGGCATATGGCTTTAGCACTAACAGCTCCCAGGGCCTTAGTGAAGAGTGAAATAGGGCAACCATGAAGACATACTGTATCTGGTGGAAGAGCCACAGAGACTGAGAACAGGGCAGGGATTCTGGGACAGAGGTTTCTTTTCTTTTCTTTTTTTTTAAAACATTTTATTTATTTTTTTGACAGAGAGAGACACAGCGAGAGAGGGAACATAAGCAGGGGGAGTGGGAGAGGGAGAAGCAGGCTTTCTGCTGAGCAGAGAGCCCAATGTGGGGCTCAATCCCAGGACCCTGGGATCATGACCTGAGCCAAAAGCAGATGCTTAATGACTGAGCCACCCAGGCGCCCCTGGGACAGAGGTTTCTTATGCAAGGTAGAACGATCACGCAATAAAAGTGGTCAATGCACAGATTGTTTGAGGAAAGGTATGAGGTCCTCTCACTTTCCATCCCCCTACCATTTGCAAGAGCAAGAGATCTGACTTGAACAGGCCGACTCTCAAGAAGAACCAAAAATTAGGTCATATTTGAGTAATAAGACATGTTAAGTATTTTCTTAGTGTTTACTAAGCAGTGATAACAAGTGCAGGTTTACAAGACTAAGATCTAAAACGACAATTGAAGAGTAGAGTTTATGATGTGGACTCTAGCATTTTGATTCTTTCTTATTTAATTTCTTTAGAAATTTAAATCTATATAATTACACAGTGAACTGTATTTGCAGAATATCAAACCACCCAGGGGTAAGATTTGTCAAGCCAAGTGAATGTCCACTGGCTTTTTAACAGAAGTGACTGAATTCTATAAATACTAATTTCAATTTTGCATATTTGTTTCAGATAGGTCTTGACATTCTCTTAGCATATTGATATGTGGATCACTGAAAAGAGTATTAGATCAAAGCAAATCCCATTTGGAGAGTAAAATATAGAATAAGTGATTTTTTTTATCCCTATAATGATGCCAATAATAATATCAGATAAAATAAATTTCAGAGCAAGAAAAATTACCATGGATAGAGGCTGTCATTGTATAATGATAAAATGGTAAATTTACCAAAAAGATATGACAATCTAAATATTGTATGCACCTAACACAGAAGATCAAAAACCATGAAGCAGAATTGAAAGTAGAAATAGACAAATCCACAGTTATAACTGGAGATTTCAATACTCCTCATTCAGCAATCAAAAGAGGAATTAGAAAATCAATAAGCTTATAGAAAAACTGAATAATACCATCAATCAACTTGATTCAAATAACAATTATAGAAAATTCCACCCAAAGACAGCAGAATGCCTATTCCTTTCAAGAGCTCATAGAACACATTTCAATACAGAACATATTCTGGTTCACAAAAAAAACCCCTTAAATTTAAGATAATTGAAAATCTATAAAGTATGTTCTCTGATCATAGTGAAATTAAATAGGTATGGATAACAGAAAGGAAGCTGAGAAAGTCCCCAATACTCTAAAGTTAAATAACATACTTTTAGAAATTCGTGAGTCAAAATAGAAGCTTCAAAGGAAATTAGAAAACATTTTTGAACTAAATGACAGAGAAAATATGACATATCAACATTTGTGGAATGCAGCTAACACAGTGTTTAGAGGGGAATTTACAGGATTAAATTCTTACATTGAGAAAGAAGAAAGGCCTAGGGGCACCTTGGTGGCTCAGTCCTTAAGGGTCTGCCTTCCGCGCAGGTCGTGATCCCAGAGTCCTGGGATCCCGCCCTGCATTGGGCTCCCTGCTCGGTGGGAAGCCTGCTAAAAATAAAACAAAAAAAATAAAATAAAAAAAAGACTTAAAACAAGTACATGGTTGGAAAAAACATGAGTAGAAAATAAATGATAGTTCACATTCTCTTGTATCTGTGGTCATCATCAGTGCAGCACAGTGAGAAAGTTTGGGAACACTTAGAAGCCAGTATTCACAGGCAGAAGAATGGATGACATGATATTATAAGTAATGATAGTCAGGATTAAGTGTTACTAGGAACTTCAGAGATAAGCAGATCTATAATATTTCAATATGAATGTGTTTGGAAGAACCCTGGCAGTATGAGTAATAACAGTGTTGCTACATTCTTCTAGTGGTTAGAGACATATAATTAGCCAGGAATGGCACATTTGACAATAAAAGACTTAGCAAGGAGTCTTCATGTTTGTGGGCAAAAACTAACTACTACTCCTCTATTAAAGCCCTCTTTAGCCGACTAATGTGTTAATCCCTTTTAATTTCTCTGTTCTATTTGACTTTCTCTAGCAGCAGCTCTGGTGAACTAAGACTAGATGTATAAACACTGTCTATCAGAAATGGCTCAAAAAATCCTCTCTTCTAGCTGCTTAGTTGTCTTCCAATTTCAGATTTCAAAGTTTGTGAGGGTATATGGTATGGTGAGGAGTGGAGGATGGAATCACAGTTGGGATATATGTTAAAATGTACTCAAATACATTTATGAAAGCTTTCAAATTATTTTCCAAGGGAAAAAATTTCAGTCACCAATAGTCACAAATATTTATTGAGAATGGGTGATGGGCATTCAGGAGGGCATGTGATGTGCTGAGCACTGGGTGTTATACACAACTAATGAATCATTGAACATTACACCAAAAACTAATGATGTATTATATGTTGGCTAATTGAATTTATTATTTTTTAATTAATTAATTTATTTTTGATGTAGTGTTCCATGATTCATTGTTGGCGAGGATGCAGAGAAAGGGGAACCCTCCTACACTGTTGGTGGGAATGCAAGCTGGTGCAGCCACTCTGGAAAACAGTATGGATGTTCCTCAAAAAGTTGAAAATAGGGCTAATTTAATTTAAATAAAAAATGAAAAAGACACAAATATTTATTGAGAACCTGCTGTGTTAGACATTGTGGGAGATAAAAATTTCAAGACACAGATTCTGCTTTCAGGAGGTGTGTACTTTAACTATGGAGTTAAAATAGCAGAAAAAGAAATATATAACAATATACACACACAGAGTAAATACTCCTGAGATTCAAGGGGGGGAGATATCACAGTGAACTGAAGGTAGGATATGAAAGGAGTCTTTAGCAAGGATATAGGGGATGGGTAAGGAGTGGTATTTATTTCTAGAATCAATTAATTTTAAAAATGAGTTTACCAAAGTAATTGAAAACCTAAATTAAAAAAAAGGTCATGTATAGTAGCTCCAAAAATACATATGTGTAAATCTAACAAAGCATGTATATTCTGAAAACTACATAAATCAAAGAGCTAAGTATATATAATATGAGGAACTAAGGAACTTCCTAATTTATTTAAGAAGCTAAATAAATATAATATGTTCATAGATTAGAAAACTAATCCATCAGTAGGACAGGATGAAATCCTGAAGGAGATCCACACAAATATGGTCAATTAATATTTTTTATCAATATTGAAAGGGATTTCAGAGTAGGAAGAACAGTTTTTCAACAAATTTTGGAACAATTGGACATCCATATGCAAGAAAAAAAACACACCTCAATCTAGACTTCACACACTATGTAAAAATTAACTCAAAATATAATGCAACTAAATACAAAATGTAAAAAAAGAAATCACACTTTTTGATAAAAACAGGAGAAAATCTGCCATATCTAGGTTAGGCAAAGAGTTCATAGATATGATACCATAAGCACAACTCTTAAAAGTAAAAATGCTAAATAGGATTTCATAACAATTAGAAATAAATATTTCTTCAAAATACAGTTAAGGAAATGAAAAGCTAGCTTAGGAGAAAATATTTGCAAAGCTTATATTTGAAAAAAGACTTGTATCCAGAATATTTAAAGACTTTTCAAAACTCAATAAGAAAATAAACACCCAATAAATATATAGGCAAAAGATTTGAACAGACACTTAACCAAAGAAGGTAACCTAACTGGATGCAGATAAGCACATGAAAAGGTGTTCAGCATCATTTGTAATAAGAGAAATGCAAATTAAAACTAAAACAACACACAGCTATTAGAATGGATAAAGTTAAGAAGACTAGCCATAGCAAGCATTGTTAAAAATGTATAGGAAATAATATTCTTACACTGCTGGTAGGAATGTAAAACGGTTTAATTATTTTGGTAGTTTGGCAGTTTCTCAAACATTTAAACATGTATACCTAATATATGAGTCATATCACTCCTAGGTATTTATCTACCCAAGAGAACAGAAATCAAATGTCCATGCAAAGACTTGTACACAAATGTTTGTAGCAGCTTATTTGTTATAGCCTCAAACTGGAAAAAATCTAAACATTCATCAACAGGTTAATGGATATGCAAATTATGGTATATCCATTCACTAAAAGAGAACAAACTGTTGATACACACAATAAGGATGAATCTTTATCTCAGTAAAAGAAGTTAAACAAAAAGGAATGCATTCTGTATGATTCCATATGCACCAAACTCTAGAGCGTGCAAACTATAGTGACAAAAGGCAGATCAGTGGTTGCCTGTGGACAAGGAGTGAAGGTGGGTGGGAGGACACTTCTGGGAATTATGGATTGATTCTCTATCTTGATTTTGGTGATGGCGCATATATACATATGTAAAACCCTGTTAAATTATACATTTTAATATGTGCCAGTTATTGTGTATCAATTATATTGTAATATATTATCAGAGATTTAAATGAATAAATGTCTTGAAATTTCTGGGATCTACTTAGGTTGTCTTCAAGAAATGGAAAGTGAAACTTACAAGAGCATGGTTGTTAAGACCCTGGGGACAATATAAAACCAAATATAAAATTTGAACAAATTCAGACTACTCAGTAAGCTGGTTACATGGAAAACCAATGAAGATATGATAAATGTTTTGTTGGTGACATGAACAAAGTACTGATATGAGCAACATAGAGAAAACTTGCAGTTGTTTGCTAAATAAATGATTATCAAATGTTTCATCATTTAGAATCATGAACCAGTTTTATGTTGATGCCATAACAGGTCCCCACAACCATGGTGACTTAAACAATAAAAGTATGTTATCTTACAGTACTGTAGGTCAGAAGTCTGGGAAGGGTCTCATGGGGCTACAACTACAGTTTCAGGAGGGCTGTATTCTTTTCTAGAGACTGTAGGGAAGAATATGTTTTTTCCTTTTCTAACTTCTCTGTCTGCGTTACTTGACTCATGGCTCCATTCTCTGACCGTCTCCTTCCCTCTTCCAAGCCAAGGTACAGTCCTTCTCACATTGCCATCATTCCAGTTTTTTGTTTTTAAGGACCCATAGCATTAAGTTGGGCTCCCTGCATAATCCAGACTAACCTCCCTAAGAGTTTTAATTTACATCTGCAATGTCTATTTGCCATGTAAGGGAATATTTTTCACAGGTTCCAGGGATTAGGATGTGAACCTTTTTTGGGGCCATTATTCAGCTTACTATACTTTTTCTAAAAAGGTCAGGTAATAAATATTTTAGGTTTAAGCTCCTGTCATAACTACTCAACTGTGCCATTGAGGCATGAAAGCAGTCATAAATGATATGTTGAATAATGAGTACAAATAAAACTTTATTTATAAAAACAGGTGTAGGTGGGATTTGGCCAGAGGGCCACAGTTTACTGGCTCCTGGTCCAGATCACTGTGTTTTCCATTGTTCTTCCTTAAGATTGATACATCTTACCCAACATATTCACATCATAAATGGTGTGATGAGTGGTAAGTCATTAGCAATATTTCAAGGGATTGTTGTGCAGCTATCCATAATGATTCATGCTTTTCTGTCCTTTTCTCTAGTGGCTTGCTGTTTCATTTGCTCTGTCCACCTTGTTGGAGACACTTGTTCTCAGACACAGAGTCTCAGGCTGGGCCTTGAATGAAACAACCCAGTTAGCTCCATGGGGGAGGGAGATCTCATTTGGGTTCTAACAAAAACAAGCTTCGTGGTGTGTCACTCCTCACTCAGGAAGCATAAATTACTTGTGCAATGTGCATGGCTGCTTGTCAGAGTAAGCATTATGTCCTCTATGGCCCTTGCAAGTGCTCTCTGGTGAATGAAGGAGGGAACATGGGAAAACTCCTTTCCCTGGTTAACAACAAAATAGTGAGCAATGGTCTGTGTAAAATTCCAGTTCTTCCTGGGACCATCATGCCCTTCATGTGACCTCCAGGTTCACTCCTACCCTGATCCAAAAAAACTTCCTGACAGTGGCTGCCCTTGAGGGCTGGCCCCACAAGGTGCAGTAGGGATCGCCCTATTTTCAACATGCCACAGTCCGTTCCACCCAGCCTCCAACAAGGTGGCATAGTCATGCTGGGGTTAACTATCTTCCCACTTTCCAGGACCCTGAGACTGTGTCCCCTCCATTGGTATGACTTCCTGTTAGAGAGGGCCTTTCTCCCTTGAAGGTGAGTACTGTGAGGGAATATGGACCTAAGCCTGCAACTGACCAGGCCCTAGACCCTCAGGGCTAATAGGAAACAATGTGCCAGGCTGCTCTAATTGCCATAGACACACAAATAACAAACCAGCCCAGTTCAGACTGAGCAATCCATTCTGGGATTTAGAAGATTTATTTTCTACAATGTTGTTAATAGTAATCAGACCACTGCCATCTTTTAGAAGGATGTGGCAAAAATAATCAAACAAACTAATATATGAATGGCTGGATAAATAAATAAGTCCTGTAATTTAAATGGATTTAGGTTTAGTTTCTTCAGAACAGGAAGTTTTAGTTTTTTTTAATTTTTTTATTTTATTATGTTATGTTAATCACCATACTTTACATCGTTAGTTTTTGATGTAGTGTTCCAAGATTCATTATTTGTGTATAACACCCAGTGCACCTTCAATACGTGCCCTCTTTAATACCCATCACCAGGCTAACCCATCCCCCTCCTCCTTCCCTCTGGAACCCTCAGTTTGTTTCTCAGAGTCCATAGTCTCTCATGGTTCATTCTCCCCTCCGATTTCCCCCCCTTCATTCTTCCCCTGCTGCTATCTTCTTGTTTTTTTTTTTGTTGTTGTTGTTTTGTTTTGTTTTTTAACATATAATGTATTATTTGTTTCAGAGGTACAGGTCTGTGATTCATCAGTCTTACAGAATTCACAGCGCTCACCATAGCACATACCCTCCCCAGTGTCTATCACCCAGCCACGCCATCCCTCCCACCCCCCACTACTCAGTCAGAATTTGTTTACATGTTACAATTTGACTGTGTTATACAAAGCAGTTGTCAACCCAACTAGATACAAAGTAAGTGTTTAGATCAGTGTCCAGCTCGGACTTTAGGACTGTCAGACTTTAATTCAAGGATCTGTAATGGACTTGAATCTTACCAGACTTCCCTGCTTGCAGTCTACCTGGTCTCAGACTCCCAGATGGCCATGTGGCCTTTTTAGGCATCACCATGGTGGAGGGGGCTTTTTTTTCCTTGAAGGAGATGCTCCTGAACACAGCAAACAGGGATCCCTGGCATCATTCATATGTCTAGGACATTTAATATTTACACGTGCTTTTTAAATATCACTGTCTTGATTTTCATTTTAAATGAAGAAAGGAAAAAGAAGTTTTATTTTTTTTAAAGATTTTATTTATTTATTTGAGAGGGAGAGAATGAGAGATAGAGAGCACAAGAGGGAGGAGAGTCAGAGGGAGAAGCAGACTCCCTGCTGAGCAGCCCGATGCGGGACTCGATTCCGGGACTCCAGGATCATGACCTGAGCCGAAGGCAGTTGCTTAACCAACTGAACCACTCAGGCACCCAAGAAGTTTTAAATTTTGTTCCTTTTTTATAGTTTTATTAATACAAATATGACATGCACATACACTGTCTATTCATTTTCTTTGCTGTGCAGCCTGCCATTGGGATTGGTGACTCTAATGGCCAGCTGGGCTGCTCTTTCGACAATGACTTTGCGATTCTTGGAGGAGACATTGTGAACAATCCCTACACAGTAAGATTTGTTGCACATCAGCAGCATTTCAAGCTCCTTGACCTTGTGAACTAGGAACTTCCAGAAGCCACTGAGCAGCATGTGCTTTGTTTTCTTGTATCTCCTGTAACCAGTGCTGGGCATCAAGATCTGGCCCTTGAATCTTCTGTGCACCCTACTGTCTATGCCTCTGCATTTCCACCAGTTGCTCTTAATTTTGACATATTAGTCTGACTGGTGCTAGATTAACTTCTTGGTCCTCTTTTTAATGATCCTGAGCTTCACCAGAGGTCTGAGGGTGGCCATGATGATGAGTAGGAGATCGGCTACCACCTCTGCAGGAAGCACCGAGGAAGAGAGGGAAGTTTTTAATTTCGTGGAGTCCAAGTAATTTTTTTTTCTTTTGTGAATCATGCTTTTAGTGTTTTATCTAAGAAATTTTTGCCTGAAACAGTGTCAGAAAGATTTTGTCCTATGTTTTCCTCTAGAAGTTTTATAATTTTAGGATTTACATTTTGGCCTAAGATCTATACTGAGTTTATTTTTGCATATGATACAAAAATATAAATCTAAGTTATTTACTTTTCTTTTCCTCCTCTCCCTCATATTTCTTGGCACCATTCATTGAAAAGATTATCCTTTTCCCCTGAATTGCCTGTACACCTTTGTCATCCATTGTACTCTGATCCATTGACCTACTTGTCTATCTTGATGCTAATACCACAGACTTCTTTGACAAAAATTTATAGTAAGTCTTGACATTGGGTAATGTGAGTCTTCTAACCTTCTTTTTTTTATCAGAAGTGTTTTGCCTTTCCCCTTATAGTTCTAACAGCTGTTGCTTTAGGTATTTTGAAGCTCTGTTATTAGATACATAGGCTTTTAAAATTATTTTGTCTTTTTCATGAATTGGTCCCTTGATCCAAATGATATGACTTTAGTTATCTATGGTAATATTTGCTCTGAAGTCTACTTCAATCTGATATTAATGTAGCTGCTCCAACTTTCTCTTGATTATTTTTAGAATGGTATACTTTCTCTCATCCTTTTATTTTTAACCTATTTGTGTCTTAGTATTTAAAGTGTGTTTCTTGTAGCTAGTCGATAGAGTGTCTTTCCATTTTTCCAAGCTGACAAATCTTGTCCAAGCTGACAAATATTGCCTTAATTGGGGTGTTTACACCATTACCTCCCTGGTGTAGAGTTCTGTCCTATGAACTCTAGCCATCTTAATCTCCCAGACTCTCATCAATGTCTCCTTGATTCAGGGAACTGTCATGGTGCCCCCAGGATCTCCCTGCCTACACCACACACTAGAAACTCCTTCAAGGCGCTAAACAGGAGTTACCTTAGAGCTCATCTAATTTGTTTCCCATCTCTGAGAGATCACCGGTCTTCATTGCCTGATGTCCCACATCCTGAAAACCATTTTTTCAAATATTCAAATATATATTCAAATATATATATTTCAAATATTGCCAAGCAGGAGATTATTTCTTTTCCTTGTTACTCCATCTTGGTCAGAAAGAGAAGCACCTCCATAATGATTTAAATACTATTATCTTCTTCAAATTGAATTACATCCAAAGACTTAAAGGGAAGAAGGATTTGTTTTACCCTAGGTTCTTCCTTCCCTCTCCTTCTGGGTCCTTTCCCCCTATTCTTGTCAATTCAGAGTGTAGGGGTATTAGAAAGTTTTTTCTTGCCTGGTGGCTGTTTCAATACCAGTATTTCCTCACTGTCATTCTAGGCGACTCATTTCTTAGAACCTCTTCCTTGAGTTGGGTTTCAACCTTCCTCAGCTGAAAACTAGTCTCTCTTTCTCCTTTTCTCTCTCTTTCTTACCTTTCTTTTAAATAGACTGAGGAGGATGTTTGAGGGAGGGTTCGAGATGGCAACATAGGGAAATCCTGAGTTCACCTCCTTCCACAGACACAGCAAAGTTGCAACTACATATAGGACATTCTCACAAAAAATACCTGAAGACTGGCAGAGCAGCTCCTCCACAAAACAAAACAAAACAAAACAAAACATATCAAGATCAGTAGGAAGGGCAAAAATGATCTGGCTAGGACCCCCATACCCAACTTGGTGACCCACAAAAAGGAGGGATATCAAAGGCACAGCTCCTCTTTGAGGAATAAGGGTTTCAAGCCCCATATGGGGCAACCCAGCCCATGAGACCTGCACCAGAAAAGGAAGCCCTCCAAATTATTAGCTTTGAAAACCAGCAGGGCTGATATCTGAGACAGTCAGAGGACTGTAGGAAACTGAGACCCCCTCCTGAAGGACTCACACAGAGACTCACTTGCTATGAGTCCCAGTGTAGAGGTAGTAACTTGAGAAACACCTGGGCCATATGTGAGGGAGATTCTTTGACTTGTCTTAGGGGAGGTGTACTGAAGGGGTAGATGTCTCTTGAAGATCTCTATGGAAACAGAGATACTGGCAGGTGCTATTTTTTTTATTTAAATTCAATTTAGTCAACATATAGTGTATTATTAGTTTCAGGGGTAGAATTTAGTGATTCATCAGTTGCATATAACACCCAGTGCTCATTACATCAAGTGCCCATCACCCAATTACTCCATTCCCCCACCCAAAAATTCCCCTCCAGCAACTTTCAGTTTGTTTCCTAGAGTTAAGAGTCTCTTACGGTTTGCTTCCCTCTCTGTTTTCATCTTATTTTATTTTTCCTTCTCTTCCCCTATGTTCATCTGTTTTGTTTCTTAAATTCCACATATGAGTGAAATCCTATGGTATTTGTCTTTCTCTGACTAACTTATTTTGCTTAGCATAATACATTTTAGTTCTATCCATGTCATTGCAAATGGCAAGATTTCATTTGTTTTGGTGGCTGAGTAATATACCACTGGGTTTGTATATACCACATCTTCTTTATCCATTCCTCTGTCGATGGACACCTGGACTCTTTCCATATTTTGACTATTGTGGACATTGCTGCTATAAACATTGGGGTGCATGTGCCTCTTTGAATCACTATTTTTGTAGCCTTTGGGTAAATACCTAGTAGTGCAATTGCTGGGTTGTAGGGTAGTTCTGTTTTTATCTTTTTGAGGAACCACCATACTGTTTTCCAGAGTGGTTGTACCTTTGCATTCCCAACAACAGTGTAAGAGGGTTCCCCTTTCTCTGCATCCTTGCCAACTACTTTGGTTTCCTGAGTTGTTAATTTTAGTCATTCTGACTGATGTGAAGTGGTAGCTCATTCTGGTTTGGATTTGTATTTTCCTGATGCTGAGTGATATTGAACAGTTTTTCATGTGTCTATTGGCCATTATATGTCTTCTTTGGAGAAATGTCCATTCGTGTCTTCTGCCCATTTCTTGACTGGATTATTTGTTTTTTCAGTGTTGAATTTGATAAGTTTTTGTAGATCTCTTGTAAATATCTTCTCCCATTCTGTAGGTTGCCTTTTAGTTTTGTTTATTATTTCCTTTGCTGTGTGAAAGCTTTTTATCCTGATGAAGTCCCAGGAGTTCATTTTTGCTTTTGTTCCTCTTGCTTCTGGAGATGTGTCTAGCAAGAAGTTGCTGTGCCAAACGTCAAAAATGTTAAATTACAGGCCAATATCCTGGATGAACATGGATGCGAAAATTCTCAACAAGATACTAGCTAATAGGATCCAACAGTACATTAAAACAATTATTCACCATTACCAAGTGGGATTTATTCCTGGGATGCAGGGTGGTTCAACACCCACAAATCAATCAACATGATACACCATTTTAATAAAAGAAAATATAAGAACCATATGATCCACTCAATAGATGCAGAAAAAGCATTTGACAAAATACAGTATCCTTTCTTGATAAAAACCCTCAACAAAGTAGGGATAGAGGGAACATACCTCAACATCATAAAGACCATATACAAAAGACCCACAGATAATATCATCCTCAATGGAGAAAAACTGAGAACTTTTTCCCTAGGGTCACGAGCATGACAGGGATGTTCACTCTCACCACTGTTGTTCAACATAGTACTGGAAGTCCTAGCCTCAGCAATAAGACAACAACAACAACAACAATAACAAAATAAAAGGCATCCAAATCAGCAAAGAAGAATTCAAACTTTCACTCTTTGCAGATGATGTGATACTTTATGTAGAAAACCAGAAATATCCCACCAAAAATTACTAGAACTAATACAGGAATTCAGCAAGGTGGCAGGATATTAAATCAGTGCACAGAAGTCTGTTGCATTTCTATACACTAACAAAGAAGTAACATAAAGAGAAATCAAGGAACCAATCCCATTTACATTTGCACCAAAAACCATAAGATAGCTAGGAATAAACCTAACTGAAGAGCTAAAAGATCTGTACTTAGACAACTATAGACTATTGTATGGTGACTAACATAATAAAATAAAATTAAAAAAAAGAAATTGAAGAAGACACAAATAAATGGAAAAACATTCCATGCTCATGGATTGGAAGAACAAATATTGTGAAAATGTCTATTCTACCCAAAGCAATCTACACATTCAATGCAATCCTTATCAAAATACCACTAATATTTTTCACAGAACTGGAACAAATAATCCTAAAATTTATATGGAACCAGAAAAGACCCTGAATAGCCAAAATAATGTTGAAAACAAAAACCAAAGTTGGAGGCATCACAGTTCTAGACTGCAAGCTGTATTACAAAGCTATAATCATCAAGACTGTATGGTACTGGCACAAAAACAGACACATAAATCAATGGAACAGAATAGAGAACCCAGAAATGGACCCTCAACTCTATGGTCAACTAATGTTCAACAAAGCAGGAAGGAATATCCAATGGAAAAAAAGACAGTCTCTTCAACAAATGGTGTTGGGAAAATTGGACAGCCACATGCAGAAGAATGAAACCAGACCATTTTCTTACACCATACACAAAAATAGATCCAAAATGGTTGAAAGACCTCAATGTGAGACAGGAATCCATCAAAATCCCAGAGAACACTGGCAGATGTTATTTTTAAATGTTCTTCTTCCTTGCTAGACTGGCCTTAGTGGATACCATTTTTGTGCTCTCAATCTTCATTTTAGTGTTATTGGCCCTGCCTTAGTGTTCACTGTGGACTCACCCCACCAGATCTGGCCCAGTTCTCGTTCACTGTAGCTGGTCTCCTGACAGACCCTGTAGGTGCATGCACCCTACCCAGGGGACACCCTTTGAATATCTGGTGCTGCTTGCCAAGGGGACTTGCATTTCTGAGACCCATAGAACTGAAACCATTGACGAAACAGAACCTGGAGATTATCCTCTCCAGGGCACTGCATAGACAACAGATTGAAACATACCTTCAGCCTTACAGTGACCACTCTTTTAAGACAGAGAGAAACTGCTTCTCCAAATACATAGAAACAAATACAGAGTTTCAGGAAAAATGAGGAGAGGAAAGAATATGTTCCAAATGAAAGAACAAGACAAAACCTCAGAAAAAGACATTGATGAAACAGAGATAAGCAATATACCTGAATAAAGAGTTCAGACTAGTGATCATAAACATGCTCACTGAAATAAGGAGAAAAATGGATAAACAGTGTATCTTTTCAACAAAAAGATATAAAATATAAGAAAGTTCAAACAGAAGTAACAGAGCTGAAGAATACAATAATCAAACTGAAAAATACACTAGAGGTGTTCAACAGCAGACCTGATGAAGCAGAAGAATGGATCAGTGAGCTGGAAGACAAAGCAGTGGCAATCATATTGACAGAGAAACATAAAGAAAGAAAAAAGGATTTAAAAAATAAAGAGTCCTTAAGGGACATTTGGAGCAACATTAAGCAAAATAATATTTGCTTTATAAGGATCTCAGAAGGAGAAAAGAAAGAGAAAGGAAAACTGTTTGAAAAAATAATGGCTGAAAACTTCCCTAATTGGGCAAGGAAATAGACATCTACATCTAGAAATCCCAGAGAATTCCAAATAAAATGAACCCAAAAAGATTCACACCATGACACATTATAATAAAATGGCCAAAGTTAGAGATAAAGAGAGAATCTTAAAAGCAGCAAGAGAAAAATAATTTCTTATATACAAGGGAAACCCCATAAGGATACCATCAGACTTTTCAGCAGAAGCTTTGCAAGCCAGAAGAAAGTGACATGAAGGGAAAAAAACAACAAAAGGCAAAAAACAAAAACAACTTCCAAACAAGAATCCTTTGCTTGGCGATGTTATCATTCAGAATTGAAAGGGAGAGATTTAAGTTTTCCAGATAAGCAAAAGCTGAAGGAGTCCTTTGAATAAATATGTAGTAGTGCAATTGTTGGGCCATAGGGTAACTTTATTTTTAACTTTTTGAGGAAACTCCATATTGTTTTCAGGGGAAGGGATAATTGGGTGATGGGCATTAAGGAGGACACTCGAGGTAATGAGAAGTGGGTGTATGCAACTGACAAATCACTAAATTCAGCCTCTGAAACTAATAATACAAAGTATATATTAATTAAATTGAATTTAAATAAAATTAAAAAGCTGAAGGAGTTCAATAGTAAACTTGCCTTTTGAGAAATGTTAAAGGGACTTCTTCAAGCTGAAAAAAAATGGCACTAAATAACAAAAACAAAAATATATACAAAAGTAAAAATCTCAGTGGAAAAGGTAAATGTATAGTAAAGATAGTAGATTAATCACTCATAAGTGTGACGGTTAAAAGACAAAAGTAGTAAAATTAACTAAAACCATAATAATTAGCTAAAGAGTGCATAAGATATAAAGATGTAAAATGTGACATAGAAAATGTAAAACTCAGTGGAGGATAGTATAAATGTAAAGTTTTGGAATTTGTTCAATTTTAAGTTGCTGTCAGCTTAAGACACTATTATATATGTATGGGATACTATATGTGAACCTTCATGGTAACCACAAAACAAGAATGCATAGTAAATAAACACCAAGAAATGAGAAAATAATCCAAATGTAACACTAAAGAAAGCCATAAAACCACAAAGGAAGAGGGAAAGAGAGGAAAAGGACAGATGGGAACTACAATAAAAGCCAGAAAACAATAAAAAGAAATGGCAATAAATATATACTTATCAATACTTTAAATGTCAATGGACTAAATTTTCCAATCAAGAGAGTGGCTGAATAGATAAAAAACAATACGTCTACATACTGCCTACAAGAAAGTCACTTCAGAAGTAAGGACACACACAGACCAAAAGTGAAGGGGAGAAAGGTATTCCATGCAAATGGAAATGAAAAGAAAGCTGATGAGGCTGTAGACATATTAGACAACACAGACTTTAAAACAAAGACTGTACTAAAAGATAAAGAAGGGCATTATATAAAGATAAAGGGGTCAATATTCAGCAAGAAGACATAATATTTATAAATACATATGTGCTTGGGGCGCCTGGGTGGCTCAGTTGGTTAAGTGACTGCCTTCAGCTCAGGTCATGATCTCAGGGTCCTGGGATTGAGCCCCGCATCGGGCTCCCTGCTCTGCGGGAAGCCGACTTCTCCCTCTGACCCTCCCCCTGTTTGTGTTCCCTCTCTCGCTGTCTCTCTCTCTGTGCCAATTAAATAAATAAATAAAATCTTTAAAAAAAATAAATACATATGTGCTGAATATGAGAGTGCCTAAATATATAAATAAATATTAATCCACCTAAAGGGAGAAATTAACATCAATACAATAATAGTAGGGGGTTTTCATACCTCACATCAATGTGTAGATCAACCATACAGAAAATCAATAAGGAAACATTGATTTTAAATGATACATTGGACTAGATGGATGTATGCAGAACATTGTATCCAAAAAACAAACAAAAATACACATTCTTCTCATGTGCATAAGGAATATTCTTCAGGATAGATCATATATTAGGCCACAAAACAAGTCTCAATAGATTCAAGATTGAAATCATATCAAGCATCTTCTCTGACAACAGTGGTATAAAACTAGAAATGAATTACAAAAAGAAAACTGGAAAAGCACAAGAATGTGGTGATTACACCACATGCTAGTGAACAACCAATGGGTCATCTAGAAATCAGAGAAGAATTTTTTTAAAAGACTTCATTTACTTATTTGAGAGAAAGAGAGCAAGAGAGCATGAGCAGGGGGAGGGGCAGAGGGAGAATCAGACTCCCCACTGAGCAGGGAGCCCGACATGGGGCTCTATCATAGGACCTTGGGATCATGATTGAAGCTGAAGGCAGTAACTTAACTGACTGAGCCACCCAGGCATCCCTCAGAGAAAAAATTTTTAAAAAATGTTTAGACAAAGGAAAACAGAAATATGACATTCAAAAATCTATGGGATGCAGCAAAAATGGTTTTAAGAGAGAAGTTTATAGCAATTCGGACCTACCTCAAGAAACAAGAAAAATCTCAAAAACAATCTAACTTTATACCTAAGACAACTAGAAAAATAAGAACAAAGCACAAAGTTT
The DNA here is from genome assembly GCF_003265705.2 of Callorhinus ursinus. Taxonomy (NCBI): domain Eukaryota; kingdom Metazoa; phylum Chordata; class Mammalia; order Carnivora; family Otariidae; genus Callorhinus; species Callorhinus ursinus. The sequence continues at coordinate 1,507,732 of NW_027397140.1, forward strand.
GTAGAGTAGAAGGAAAGAAATAATAAAAATCAGAGCAGAAATAAATGAAATAGAGACAAAAATAAAGAAAGAAAAGATCAATGAAACTAAGAGCTGGTTCTCTGATAACCACGGGGAAAAGAGAGAGGGCTCAAATAAAATTAGAAATGAGAGAGAAGTTACAACTGATATCACAGAAATACAAAGGATCATAAGACTACTAAGAACAATTACATGCCAACAAATTGTTCAGCTTAGAAGAACTGGACAAATTCCCAGAAACTCATCATTTTCCAAGACCAAATCAAGAAGAAATAGAAAATCTGAACAGAACAATTACCAGTAAGGAGATAGAACCAGTAATCAAAAACCTCCCAACAAACAATAGTTGAGGACAAGATGGATTCATTAGTGAATTCTACTAAACATGCAAAGATTAATGCTCATCCTTCTAGAAATATTTCAAAAAAAAATGAAGAGAAGGGAATGCTTCCAAACTCATTTTATGAGGTCAGCATTACCCTAATACCAAAACCATGCAAGGATACCACAAAAATTACAGGCTAATATTATTAATGACCACAGATACAAAACTACTCAGTAAAATATTAGCAAAATGAATTGGACAACACATTAAAAGGATGATACACCATGATAAAGTGGGATTTATTCCAGTGATTCAAGAATAGTTCAACATCTGCAAATCAATCAATGTAATATACCACATTAACAACTTGAAGGATAAAAATCATATGATCATCTCAATAGATGCAGAAAAAGCATTTGACAAAATTCAACATTGATTTATGATAAAAACTCAACAAAATGGAAATAGAAGAGACACACTTCAACATAATGAAGGCTATATATGAAAAACCCCCAGCTAACATCTCCAATGTGAAAAGCTGAAAGCTATTCCTCTAAGATCAAGAACAAGACAAGGATGCTCACTCTTGTCAATTTTATTCCACAAAATATTGGAAGTCCTAGCCAGGGCAATTAGACAAGAAAATGAAATAAAAGGCAACCACATTGGAAAGGAAAAAGTAGAACTCTCATTATTTGCAGATGACATAATACTTTATATAAAAAAAAATCCTAAAGACTCCACCAAGAAATTGTTAAAACTAATAAATTAATTTAGTAGAGTTGCAGGATACAAAATCACTTTTCAGAAATCAATGGCCCTTCTGTACACTATAACAAGCTATCAGAAAGAGAAATTAGAAAACATACCTATTTACAATTATATTAAAAAGAATAAAATATCTAGGAATAAATTTAACTAGGAGATGAAAGATCTGTACACTGAAAACTATAAGACTCTCATGAAGGAAACTGAAGAAAATATAAAAAAAATGGAAAGGTATTCTGTGCTCATGGATTGGAAGAATCAATATTGTTAAAATGTTCAAAGTACCCAAAGAAATCTACAGATTCAATGCAATCCCTATCAACTACCAATGGCATTTTTCACAAAACTAGAGCAAATAATTAAAAAATTTGTATGCAATCACAAAAGACCCCAGATAGCCAAAGCAATCTTGAGAAAGAAAAAATAAAGATGGGGGTATCATGTTTCCTGAATTCAAACTATATTACAAAGCTATAATATACCAAACCAGTATGGTATTGGCATAAAAAACATACACAAAGATCTGTTCCCTTAATTGAGAGCCTAGAAATAAACCCACTCATATATGGATAATTAATTTACAACAAAGGAGCCAAGAACATACAATGGAGAAAGGACATCTCTTCAAAGAATGGTATTGGAAAAACTGTAAATCCATGCAAAATAATGAAACTGGACCACTATCTTACACCAGACACAAAATTTAACCTAAAATGGATTAAAGACTTGAACGTAAGACCTGAAACCATAAAATTCATAGACAAAAACATAGGTTGTAAGTTCGTTGACATTGGTCTTAGTGATGTTTTTGTGGATCTGACTCCAAAGTTAAGGGAAACAAAAATAAACAAGTGTGACTACATCAAACTAAAAAGCTTCTGCACAGTGAAAGAAAACATCATCAAAAAGAAGAGGCAATCTGCTAAATGAGAGAAGATAATTGCAAGTCACATATTCAAAAGGGGATATATACCCAGAATATATAAAGAACTCCTACAACTTAACAACAACAAAAAACAACCCAATTAATAAATGGTCGGAGGATATGAATAAACGTTTTTTCCAAAGAAGACATACAGGTGGCTAACAAGCAAATGAAAACGTGTTCAACATCAGTAATTATTCAGGAAATGCAAATCAAAACCACAAGAAGATATCACCTCACACCTCTTAGAATGATTATCATCAGGGGTGCCTGGGTGGCTCAGTCAACTGAAGGTCTGACTGTTGATTTTGGGTTAGGATTGTGGGATCGAGTCCTGTATGGGGCTCCAGGCACCACACTAAGCGGGAAGTGCACTTGAGGATTTCCCCTCTCTCTCTCTGCTCCTCCTCACCTCTTGGGAAAGAAAATGGCTATCAATCATCAAAAAGACAAGAAGTAACAAGTGTGGAGAGTATGAGGGAAAGAGCACTGTTGGTAGGGATATAAATTAGTACATACACTGGAAAACAGTATGGAGCTTCCTCAAAAATTTAGCAGTAGAACTGTCATATGATTCAGCTACTCCTTATCTGAGTATTTATCCAAATAACATGAAAGCATTAATTCAAATAGATATATGCACCTTGATGTTCATAGCAGCACTATTTACAACAGGTAAGATGTGGAAGCAACCTAAATGTCCATTAGTGGATGAATGGATAAAGGTGTGGCATGTATACACAATGGAATACTCTTCAGTCATTAAAATAATGAAATCTTGCCATTTGTGACAACATGGATGAACCTTGAGGATATTATATTAAGTGAAATAAACAGAAGGAAAAAGACAAAACAGTATTTCACTCATATGTGGAATATAACAAAAGAAAAAGAAGAAATGAGACAAAACAAAACAAAAACAAACTCATAGACACAAAGAACATGTTAGAGGTTATCAGAAGGGAAACGTGTTGCGAGATGGGTAAAACGAACAAAGGGGGTCAAATGTATTTTGGTGGATGGTAACTAGACTTTTGGAGGTAATAGCTTTGTAATGAATGCAGATGTTGAGTTTATAATGTTGTACACCTGAAACTTATGTAATGTTATATACCAGTTTTACCTCAATAATAAATAGATAGGTGATATAAACAGACAGAGAGACAGACAGACAGATTGGGCAGGGATAGGGATAATGACAAGGGTAGCCGGACCAACTATTGACAACATTGGAGTGTGTCCAAATTCAGGGTGTGGAGAACATGAATACCATTTGCTCTCTGTTTTAGTTCTCAGTCCCTAAGCTTGGAACTAGGGTAGGTTCTTAATGGTGGGGATAAGGATTTTCCCACTCTTCCTTTTCCAAGAGACATTTGGCAATGTCTGGAAATATTTTTGTTGTTACAACTAGGAGGGGGTACTACTAACATCTAATGATTAGAAACCAGGGATGCTGCTAAACATCCTATAACGCACAGGATAGCCCCCCACAAGAAAAATGTCAGTAGTGCTGAGGTTGAGATGTCCTGAGTCCAGGGAATAGTTCTATTCAATGTTTCTTTATATATAGAAGGGTTTTCCCCACTATATTATGGGTCTTTTTTATTCCTGATTCTTGACACATAGTGGGTGTTATTTTTTTAATGGATTATGTATTGAATTACTAATATACATGGTCACTGTGGCTCAACTTGAATTTTCTTCATAAAATGTAGTATTCTTTATAAAATGATACATGTGTACTATTCAATTTGGCAATGTTGAATTCTGAAGACCCTGCTTGCTTGAGACCTAGTGCACTGAAAAAGCCACACTAGAACCCTTTCCCCCCATTTTCTCCTTTCTGACTATTCACAACTGCTGGGAGTTTGTGGGAAGAGGGGTGTGGTTCACACCATGCTAACAAGAGAATGGTCTCAATTTTGGAGTGTTTTGGATCAATTCTTTGTTTTTCACTTTAGAAGCTCCATTTGGACACATCAGCACACAAGTACTGTTCCATGTACATCAGCTGTGTTTCTCTCTATAGACATAATTATGGAGTCCATCCCAGCACCACAGTGCCCACACCTTGTGATAGGGCAACTTGACCTGCATCAGTGGCCAGATTGGAACACAGCAGGGCCCTTAGAGGCAGTATGGAAGGCTCTTTCCCCACCTGTGTTCCTGATTACACTCATCCCATTCCTGGGGTGCTGGGTGGGGTATCTCTGAGCCACAGGAACCATGTCTGATGAAGACAGAAGAGATTAAGGCAATGCCAATAACTTAATATGTCATGAGAAGCAGGACTTTATACTTTTCCATGTACAATCTCATAAAATCATGAAAACCATCTATATTATATCTCTATTTTACCAATGAAGAAACAGAACTCAGAAGGGTTAAGTAAGAATCTAAGATTACCTGTCTAGCAAACAATATTTGGGCCCAAACCCCACAGTCCCATTCTGCTCAACTGTCCCAGGTGTGGGGTTCCTTGGCACAAGTTTCCTGGCCGCATTCAGAGTGAGTCAGTTTTGGTCATCTCCACTGTATTTTTAGACACTGATAAAATCAGTTTCATGAGCTCTGAGAAATTTACTGTAGGAATTCTCAATTTTATCTGTAACCCGGAACTGCCAATCTGGTCTTCCCATGAGAAATTAACAGAAAATAAGAAGACTGTGCAAGAGATAAAAAGATGTTTCTACAAATAATGTGAGAGCTGTGGCACAAAATGAGTCTTTATTATGATTTTCAGACACAGTCTCCTTGGGGGAGATTCTTTTCATTTTTCCCTCTCCTGCTTTCCCAACTTTAGTGAAGGGGAGGGAGGGAGTGAAAGAGGAGTGAGGGTGGTACTAAACAGACTTTGAACTGCAGGATCCCCTAGATGCTAGAATGAGCTAAGGGATAAGATGCTTCCTACCTATTCCAATGCAATTATAGCTCAAGAACATCATCTTAACAACAAGCTTACATAACAGGGAAGCTCTGAACATTGAACTCAGCAATAGAAAACTGCCTCAAGCCAGGGAAAACATATACAGTTCTGAGAGAAAGATGAGTTCGAATTTATAATTTAGTGAAAACATACTAAACAGCAAATACTTTGTTTTGCATATGTTTTAAATTATCATGGCTTTCAAGCACATTTTAGTAAGGATTAATATTTTAAATATTTCCTTGTATCATGAATGAGCACAGGTCTACTTTTTGCATGTTTATTGAATATCTAGTTAGCATTAGATCAGATAATTTTGGCTATACAAAGATAAATCAAACATGGGATCTTTATTCCTAGAATGACCAGCCCTGTAAATTACATCCTATGAGTCCTGTTTTGCTCACCTCCCCCCAACACAGAGAAAGGCTTATGTATGGAAATCCCAATTTCTGGCCCTTTGTTTCAACATTTCTTCACAAGTAGGGAAGGAAGGGAAAACAAGAAGTGACTTTAATGGCATCAGTTATGGCTCCTGTGTAGGGACCATTTACCCAACCCATCTCTAGCCTTGTGGGAGGGACAGAAGGTTGAATCCCAGGTAGATTGGAGCCTGTTGGATAATCCCAAATTGGGCCTTGGAACTCTGTGTAGCACATCCCTGCCTTGGAAAGTCAAACAAGGTATATCCTTGATTTGTTTCCAAAATGTCTATTTTGTAGGAGTAGTGACCCTGCTAATAAACTTGAAAAAGTTTGTGGTGGGAAGATCCTGAGCCCCCAGCCTACCAGGATGATCTGTCCTCCAAATTTGGGAGATGTTCTATTAGGAAATGAGTAGGTAACTATAATGTAAAGCAGAAAGAGTTAATTTCCATAGGGCATGTACTGATAAATTATTCTAGGAGTTCAGCCGAGGGAGATTATACATGCTGGAGAAATCCCACATTGCTTATGACCTTTAGGTAGAGCCTTGAAATATGGGTAAAGTGAACATGTCCAGTCACTGAGGGTAGGGAAAATCTTTCCAGGCTGGGGAAACAACATAAGTGAAGATATTCATGTGGAGAAATGAAAGTCATATAAAAAATGGTGGATACTTAGTTTGATTGGAATTTAGTCCACATAAAAAGGGATTCCATGAGGATTAAAATGTTTTGGTGTCAGATGATGGGATAGCTTAACTGCCAGAGTAAGAAAATAGATGTTATCCTTTAGATAAGGAGAATGAATGAAAACAGAGCAGTAGCAGTATCAGAAGTATGTTTTTGGAGTTAATTTTCAAAGTGGTAGATTTCAGGTGGGGAATCATCAATGAAGATTCAATAAGTAGTTGTTGAATTAATTCAACTGTACAACTATATAGTGTTCATGGAAGAACAAACAAACAAAAACCACCTACAAGTTTCTGCAAAACAGATTTTACCTTAAGGTGAAATACAGATTTAGCTTTAATTCTAGCCTGACACCTGACTTCCTCTCTGTGAAGCTGGGATGGCTTGACACTCACTTATCAGATCTAGCTCTTCCTTGAGCACTAAGTCTTCCCCTGAAGAGCACTCTAACTTTAACTTATTACTATGAAAATTAATATCAAGTCACCCTTCATTCCAGCCTTACAATCCAGGCCTGATGAAAGTACTAAAACAAGGTAAAGACATTATAATAAAAGACTAATATCTCTTACAAACATAGATGCAAAAAGTCCTCAACAAAATATTATTAAAGTAATTTAAAAATGTATAAAAGAAAAAAACCTAAACCATTTATGTGAAGACATCAAAGAGATGCTGAGGCTGTGAGAATGGAGGTCTTATGATTCTGAGAAAAAGAAAAGCTCATTGAAATGACACATACCATTTCTCTTGGGACATATGCATGGTGCAAGAATATTAAAAGAAGGTAAAGGGTAGCTTACAGAAGGAAAGAAGCAGAGATACATTTTGGAAATTGTATCGGGGCTCTAGAGATAAAACCTTATATTCTGGGTTTGTCAAAATAGCCAGGGCATGAGTAGCTAAGGTCACTTAGAAAAGGACACCTCAAAGAAATAAGCACAACATTTTGCTCTAGGCTTTACTTCAGGCATTTGCTGATTCTTAAACTTCACAGGGTGAGATGCCAAAAATAAAGAGAAATCTGATTAAAAGCTGAGTGGAGCTTCCAGCAGTATCAAGGTGGCAGAGAGAGAAAACAAATAGAGTGTAAGAGCCCCCAGTAGAAGAGCCCATGTTGAAGACCTGAAGCTTTTTATAGAACCCCCAAAAGCTATACCCTAGAAGTCAGAATATAACAAATGTTTACTGAGCATTAAAAAGTCTGAAACAGGGCGCCTGGGTGGCTCAGTTGGTTAAGCGACTGCCTTCGGCTCAGGTCATGATCCTGGAGTCCCGGGATCAAGTCCCGCATCGGGCTCCCTGCTCAGCTGGGAGTCTGCTCCCTCTGACCCTCCCTCCTCTCATGTGCTCTCTCTCTCTCTCTAATTCTCCCTCTCAAATAAATAAATGAAATCTTAAAAAAAAAGTCTGAAACATGACCCAAGTCAAGAATCAGGGGGGGTCATGACTGATTGAATTGAAAAGACCTGTCCTACAGTAGCTACTTCCCATATGATAGGGTGAATTTTTTTTTGGGAAGATAATATAATCTAGAGCCTCTATAATTCTCCATGCAGAATTTCTGCCATAGAATTGGCATTTAACGGGCATGCCAAGAAGCAGGAAAAGACGATAAACAGATTATAGAATAGACCCATAGGTGTTACAGACATCAAAGTTATTAGGCATGATCTCTAAAGTAATAGTAATTGTCAATAATAGGTATATAAATGACAAGAAAGAAATTTTAGCAGAAAACTATAATACGTCAAGAAGAATAAAGCAGAATTTCTAGAATTGAAATTAGGAACATGCATTTTTAACAGAAGATTAGAAGTGCCACAAGAAATGATTAGATAAATGCAAGATAGGTCAAGAGAAAATGGTCATACTATACTGTAACAGTCACCTTACAGGCAATACAATGGCACTAAATTCATATCTTTCAATAGTTA
>NW_027397140.1:1545747-1633200 GCF_003265705.2 Callorhinus ursinus
TCAGCTGAATTCCTGAGACCAGACGAAATCTAGGTCTCCTACTCCTCCGCCATCTTGCCCCTGTACCTCATTACAGTTTTAATTTGCACTTCCCTCATGACATCTGATGTGCAGCATCTTTTCCTATACTTATTTTCCATCTTCTAGTATATTTTTTTTGGTGAGGTGTCTGTTATGGTCTTTGGCCCATTTTTAATTAAGTTTAATTTTAAAAATTAGATTTATTATAGTTATTTATTATTCCACATGAAGTGATGATTTGTTGATAGCACAAATGGCTGACAGTATCAAACACATGCTAATAAAACACTTCTGCGGTTAGAAAATGACTCCTTTACTCTCCTTACTATCCATGTAGCCTTCGGCAAGTATGTTTTGTGACTTAGATTCCTTATCTTAGAAGGGGGATTAAAATAGCGCTGAGGTAAGGATTAAGTTCACTTCAGAAAAGTTCTTAGAACACTGACTTATCTTCCATTTGCCCCTATAAGATATATAAAGGCAGAAATTTTTGTTTTATTCACTATTGTTTAGTACATAGTAAGTACTTTCTAAATATGCATCATGCTGATTAGTCCATAATAAGTACTCTTAATTATGCAACATATTGATTAGAGTAATGAATACATGAATACATCTAGGTATAAATTAAACTCACACAAATGGTTGCTTTGTTATTATTGTAAGTAATAGTAGTGGCATATATGGTATGCTTAAAATAGTTTGCAGTGTCATTGACTTCATTCCTTGTGAAATATTTTGGGATGTTGCTGTGTGTATGAATGCCACGTATTTTGCAGTAGGACAATAGTTTAGACCCAGCATGAAGGATAGAAATAGCTTCACAATATTGGATGTGACATTTTCTATTTTCAGAAATAGAAATTAGCTATTCTTCATCCTCTGTCATTTAATGAACCTCTTCACTTACCTAAATTTTTTGAGAAAGGCGGAGGGTCAGATAGTGAGGTTAGTGGCACCTATAACTAGTTTTGGAGGGTCATCCAGGGCAGTTCCTTGAGGGGACACACCTGTGGCGAGGGGGCCCATTAAGATATCTCCAGGGTAGTCCTGGGATTGAGTCCCGCATCAGGCTCCCTGCTCAGCGGGGAGTCTGCTTCTCCATCTGACCCTCTTCCCTCTCGTGCTGTCTATCTCTCATTCTCTCTCTCTCAAATAAATAAATAAAATCTTTAAAAAAAAAAGATATCTCCAGGGTAGGGGGCGCCTGGGTGGCTCAGTCGTTAAGTTTCTGCCTTCGGCTCAGGTCATGATCCCAGGGTCCTGGGATCGCGCCCCGCATCAGGCTCCCTGCTCATCAGGAAAACTACTTCTCCCTCTCCACTCCCCCTGCTTGTGTTCCCTCTCTTGCTGTGTCTCTCTCTGTCAAATAAATAAATAAAATCTTAAAAAAAAAAATATCTCCAGGGTGGGGACTGATGGTTAGTCACAAGTCTTAACTCCACTGTTCTCAAAATAAAAGCTTGCTTTGAGGCTTAACCTGGATTTCCATGTTCTCTATCATGCAAGCATACATTTCAGGGAAAGATTAGTCAGAAAAAGCTCACCATGGATTGTTGCTCTATTAAATAGTCATCCTGACTAGAAGACATTTTGGTTGCAAATTGTTCATGAAAACCTAGCTCTGCTTCTTAATCCTGCACCTAGATCAGTGGCTTTAGAAAGAAATTGTAGTGGCAAGAAAAGGTGGGAAGAGCTGTCAGAAGCTTCCTTCCCCCATTTTCCAGGAAAGTGGGTTTGCTATGGCACTCAGGAAAATACTGAAGCTCTCTTGGTCTGTTTCTCCCTCTTTATACCATCATTTAAGGTACTATACTGCATCATCTGATTGGTTTTACCCTCCAGTGACTCTGTCATCTGTTCTTTCTCCTTGTTCCTTGCCACTGTCTTATTAAAGCAAAGCTCAAATGACGTATCTGAACCAATTCTACAGCTGATATGTGTCTCCCACCTTCAGTCTTGCAAACCCTACACCAGTAACTTCTTTATATTATAATCAGAGTGATCTTTCCAAAATTCAAATCTCTTCACTCATAGAATCCAATTTTCTTAAGGATGGATGGCATGAAAGTTTTTCCCCATCTGGACCCAGGTTTCTTTCCCCAAATCTCTCTTATGGCTAAAAATAACAACATCCCAGCAGTGGCTTTCCAATCATGTCTGACAACCTCATGCCCATGGACATTGGATGCCTGTTCTCTGCCCCGAAGCACCTTTCCTTCCTGATATTTTGGGACATCTGCTCATGCTTCAAACCCCTTTTATCTCTCAGGGGTCCTCCGTGAAACCCTCTTGGACACTCCTGTCATGTCTACAACCTTGAACAGATAACTACAGTTTCTCCTCCACCATGTGCATGCTTTGTCTCTACAGGGAGGCACTGCATTTGAATCAATGTAGTGTTCATCTAATTAACTGTTTCAACTAGGATTTCAGGATATGCTGAGATGATCTATAACAGGGACCTCCATAGTGGGGTAAAAATAATACAGGATGAGGCCATGAGGAGTAGATCAGGTTAAATAGAGTCCAAAAGGTGAACCAAGGGTAAATCTGTCTAACTAAAACAAGGAGGCATTGGGGATGGGGAAGAAAGGAGTGTATGGGGAGGGAGGGACTGAGCAGCAAGGTCTGGGCTATCACCTGTGCAGAAATGTGAGACATTCTTGGTATCAGGGTGGTAAAAAAGTTTAAGACTAAGCAAGGCTAATATCTAACTTCAGGTAGTTGAGTTACTCTGATGTAAACTGCTTTGTTGATCCAAATCTTCAGTAAAATCTATTATATACTGAACAGCCTTGGCTACATGCTTTTTTTTTTTTTTTTTTTAAGGGATTAAGAGAAAAAAATTGGTTCCAAAAGTAAAAGAACATTCCTGGGAGATGAATTGTCAGTAGAATCTGGTGTTTAGTCATCTCAGCACTAGAGGGGACCAGGAATTGTGAGTTCCCCAGGGAATTTGCAGATGCTGTGCAGATTCTAGTCAATTTTCCCCAGAATGAAGGACAGCAGCTGGAACCAATATCAGTTAGATGACAGAGCAGTGGGACCTAAGCTTTCCACTTGTCTTGATCTTTGTATTCATATACTCGGCACAGAATGATCGTTTAGTTGGACTGACTTGAACTGGATGGTTGTGATATGTGCAAATTGAAGTAAAGACATTTTCTAGACACTTAACACTAAAGCAAATTAAAAACATAACCAAGCAAAAGAAAACACAAGTTTAAAAGTTCAAGCTATTGGGCTAAAAAGACAATATGATATCTTGAGTAATTATGAACAACTTGTAAGATTGCCTTGTTTCTCCCTATCATAGTATATTGGTGGTAAGTCTTTGAGGGTCACTGAAGGTAAAGTTAGGGTCACAAGTGGAAGTGTTGGGAGAGGGAGATGAATTTGACTTTGAATATTCAGTAAAGATTTTATCTGCTGATGATCAAGGGCAAGGATGTCCTTAGAAACAACATAGTGAGAATATTTTTTATGCAGTGGTTGACTCTGTTTTGTCCTTATTAGGTTTTGCTATCTTATCCCCAAGGATGTGGACTTTATGGAAATGGAGTAATAAAAGTAATTGTTTTATAAGTTTATTGTCTTCTGAGATTTATGTGATGACCTCTGCATATAGCTAACACCCCTCATTGTCTCCAGTTATTGCTAGGCATATTTAATTTACTTCATGGAAAGTACTAATAAAAACTTATATTTCTTATAAACTTGCAAATTTTTCTTGAAGGGATTCATGAGAAAATGAAACTCTGCTTCATCCTCATAATACAAAGAGACGTTCTAAAACAGTGACTGCCACAGCACTTGATGCCGTCCCTTTTTGTGTGACTGTCACATGTTCTGTGGAGGAGACAATAACAGAGTAGAAATGAAACCCCATTGGTGGTATGGATAGGAACAACTGAAACTCACAGAGCAGATGATCTTTGTTAGCTGATGCATCAACTGAAGGAAACAGAATTGATCAGAGGACAATAACCATCCTAATCATCAGGATAATAACTAATTGTCATTGACCACTTACTATAGACCAGGCATTTAGAAAGAATTCCTGAAACCTGAGACAAACTTACCAAATGGTTACTAGCTTGCTTAGATGTAAGATCTTAAACATAAAAATACTTCCTCTTCCCAAGCTCAAGAATGTCTGAGTTTAAATGGGCTTTGACAATGGAAACCCTGCTCAAAAACATGAGTCCACATCCCCACAGCCTCTTGCTTCCTCTGCATCGACTATTTCTAAGGATATGAATCCTTGAGGACATATTTCCTAATCAACTGCCAAGGCTGCTGCCACCTGCTACTTCACCTGGACCAAGTTGTTTGCCGCTGTGTGTGCTAAGGGGGAATGATGCTCACTGCAGGGAGGAGGGGAAGAGGAGGATGAGGAGGGTAGAAGGGGGAGGGAGAAAGGAGAGAGAAGGGAAGGGAGGGGAGAGAGAGGGAGAGGAAAAGAATGAATCTGTGAATAAAACTCAAAGTCAGAATTTTATGTCTACTTTTACTTTTTCTTAAGCCTTCTTCCTAAAGACTTGATATATATATTTTTTAAATGGCATATTTGTATTTGTAACTACTATAAATGTGTTGGTGAAGTAGACCTAGCTGACAGCTTTGGAAAAAAAATATTCCCCATTTCTAAAGAAAATAGTATTCTTTAGCCTTGAGTCCTGCTTCTAAAACCACATACATGGAATTATGTGGGAAGAAGCAGAATGCCCAGGTCAGCTATTCCAGCCTCAGTGGTCTCTGTCTAGCAGGCCCTCATCCATTCAATGTGGACTGAATACCCACAATGTACCAGGCCCTGTTCTTGAGATGTCATCACGAGGGGGACATGACTTTGCTTTAACAATGCTTCTGGGACAATTGATTGTCTTTGCCCTCATCTGGAAGCCCATCCCTGAGCACATTCAGGCTGAGGATAGGCTGCCCAGCCTTGGAGTGGGGAGCTGGGCTGTATCGCCTCTGTGCTTACTTGGCAAGGCACTACATCAGTTTTCTAGGGGTTTCTGTGTGTCTTCTGTTCTCTAGTTCATCTCTGTGAATGGAGCCTTGGAGGTGAAAGGAAAACTCTCCATCCAGTTTGGGGTGGCTGCAGTGCCTGGGCACTCCTATACAGCTACCTGTGAACCTCAAATCTGAGTCCCAAAGGGTGATTTTTTTTAAATTTTTTATTGTTATGTTAATCACCATACATCATTAGTTTTTGATGTAGTGTTCCATGATTAATTGTTTGTGCATAACACCCAGTGCTCCACGCAGAAAGAGCCCTCTTTAATACCCATCACCAGGCTAACCCATCCCCCCAACCCCCTCCCTTCTAGAAACCTCAGTTTATTTTTCGGAGTCCATCGTCTCTCATGGTTCGTCTCCCCCTCCGACTTACTCCTCTTCATTCTTCCCCTCCTGCTATCTTCTTCTTCTTCTTTTTTCTCTTAACATATATTGCATTATTTGTTTCAGAAGTACTGATCTGTGATTCGACAGTCTTGCACAATTCACAGTGCTCAACATAGCACATACCCTCCCCAATGTCTGTCACCCAGCCACCCCATCCCTCCCACACCCGACCACTCCAGCAACCCTCAGTTTGTTTCCCGAGGTTAAAAATTCCTCATATCAGCGAGGTCATATGATACATGTCTTTCTCTGATTGACTTATTTCACTCAGCATAACACCCTCCAGTTCCATCCACATCGTTGCAAATGGCAAGATCTCATTCCTTTTGATGGCTGCATATTATTCCATTGTGTATATATACCACTTCTTCTTTATCCATTCATCTGTCGATGGACATCTTGGCTCTTTCCACAGTTTGGCTATTGTGGACATTGCTGCTATAAACATTGGGGGCACGTACCCCTTCGGATCCCTACATTTGTATCTTTGGGGTAAATACCCAGTAGTGCAATTGCTGGATTGTATGGTAGCTCTATTTTCAACTTTTTGAGGAACCTCCATACTGTTTTCCAGAGGGGTTGCACCAGCTTGCATTCCCACCAAAGGTGTAGGAGGGTTCCCCTTTCTTCACATCCCTGCCAACATCTGTCGTTTCCTGACTTGTTAATTCTAGCCATTCTGACTGGTGTGAGGTGGTATCTCATTGAGGTTTTGATTTGGATTTCGCTGATGCCGAGCGATGTTGAGCACTTTTTCATGTGTCTGTTGGCCATTTGGATGTCTTCTTTGGAAAAAATGTCTGTTCATGTCTTCTGCCCATTTCTTGATTGGATTATTTGTTCTTTGGGTGTTGAGTTTGATAAGTTCTTTAGAGATTTTGGATACTAGCCCTTTATCTGATATGTCATTTGCAAATATTTTCTCCCGTTCTGTCAGTTTTCTTTTGGTTTTGTGGACTGTTTCTTTTGCTGTGCAAAAGCTTTTTATCTTGATGAAATCCCAATAGTTCATTTTTGCCCTTGCTTTCCTTGCTTTTGGCAATGTTTCTAGGACGAAGTTGCTGCGGCTGAGGTCGAAGAGGTTGCTACCTGTGTTTTCCTTTAGGATTTTGATGGACTCCTGTCTCACATTTAGGTCTTTCAACCATTTGGAGGCTATTTTTGTGTGTGGTGTAAGGAAATGGTCCAGTTTCATTCTTCTGCATGTGGCTGTCCAATTTTCCCAACACCATTTGTTGAAGAGACTGTCTTTATTCCATTGGACATTCTTTCCTGCTTTGTCAAAGATGAGTTAACCATAGAGTTGAGGGTCCATTTCTGGGCTCTCTATTCTCTTCCATTGATCTATTTGTCTGTTTTTGTGCCAGTACCATACTGTCTTGATGATGACAGCTTTGTAATATAGCTGGAAGTCTGGAATTGTGATGCCACCAGCTTTGCTTTTCTTTTTCAACATTCCTCTGGCTATTCGGGGTCTCTTCAGGTTCCATACAAATTTTAGGATTATTTGTTCCATTTCATTGAAAAAAGTGGATGGTATTTTGATGGGGATTGCATTGAATGTGTAGATTGCTCTAGGTAGCATTGACATCTTCACAATGTTTGTTCTTCCAATCCATGAGCATGGAACGTTTTTCCATTTCTTTGTGTCTTCTTCAATTTCTTTCATGTCTATTTTATAGTTTTCTGAGTACAGATCCTTTGCCTCTTTGGTTAAATTTATTCCTTGGTATCTTATGGCTTTGGGTGCAATTGTAAATGGGATCGACTCCTTGATTTGTCTCTCTTCTGTCTTGTTGTTGGTGTCTAGGAATGCCACTGATTTCTGTGAGTTGATTTTATATCCTGCTACTTTAAGGAATTCCTGTATGAGTTCTAGCAGTTTTGGGGTGGAGTCTTTTGGGTTTTCCACATACAGTATCATATCATCTGCAAAGAGTGAGAGTTTGACTTCTCCTTTGCCGATTTGGATGCCTTTGATTTCTTTTTGTTGTCTGATTGCTGTGGCTAGGAGTTGTAATACTATGTTGAATAGCAGTGGGGATAGCGGACATCCTTGCCGCGTTCCTGACCTTAGGGGAAAAGCTCTCAGCTTTTCCCCATTGAGAATGATATTCGTTGTAGGTTTTTCATAGATGGCTTTTATGTTATTGAGGTATGTACCCTCTATCCCTATAGTCTGAAGAGTTTTGATCAACAAAGGATGCTGTACTTTGTCAAATGCTTTTTCTGCATCTATTGAGAGGATCATATGACTCTTGTTCTTTCTTTTGTTAATGTATTGTATCACATTGATTGATTTGCGGATGTTGAACCAGCCTTGCAGCCCAGGGATAAATCCCACTTGATCATGGTGAATAATCCTTTCAATGTACTGTTGGATCCTACTGGCTAGTATTTTGGTGAGAATTTTTGCATCCATGTTCATTAAGGATATTGGTCTGTAATCCTCCTTTTTGATGGGGTCTTTGTCTGGTTTTGGGATCGAGGTAATGGTGGCCTCATAAAATGAGTTTGGAAGTTTTCCTACCATTTCTATTTTTTGGAACAGTTGCAGGAGAATAGGTATTAATTCTTCTTTAAATGTGTGATAGATTTCCCCGGGAAAACCATCTGGCCCTGAGCTTTTGTTTGTTGAGAGATTTTTGATGATTGCTTCAATTTCCTTAGTGGTTATAGGTCTGTTCAGGTTTTCTATTTCTTCCTGGTTCAAATTTGGTCGTTGATACATCTCTAGGAATGCACCCATTTCTTCCAGGTTGTCTAATTTGCTGGCATAAAGTTGCTCATAATATGTTCTTACAATTGTTTGTATGTCTTTGGTATTGGTTGTGATCTCTCCTCTTTCATTCATGATTTTGTTGATTTGGGTCATTTCTCCTTTCCTTTTGATAAGTCTGGCCGGGGGTTTATCAATCTTGTTAATTCTTTCAAAGATCCAGCTCCTAGTTTCGTTGATCTGTTCTACTGTTCTTTTGGTTTCTATTTTATTGATTTCTGCTCTGATCTTTATGATTTCTCTTCTCCTGCTGGGTTTAGGCTTTATTTGCTGTTCTTTCTCCAACTCCTTTAGGTGTAGGTTTAGGTTGTGTATTTGAGACCTTTCTTGTGTCTTGAGAAAGGCTTGTATTGCCATATACTTTCCTCTCAGGACTGCCTTTGCTGTATCCCAAAGATTTTGAACAGTTGTGTTTTCATTTTCATTGGTTTCCATGAATTTTTTTAATTCTTCTTTAATTTCCTGGTTGACCCATTCATTCTTCAGTAGGATGCTCTTTAGCCTCCATGTATTTGAGTTCTTTCTGACTTTCCTCTTGTGATTGAGTTCTAGTTTCAAAGCACTGTGGTCTGAAAATATGCAAGGAGTAATCCCAATCTTTTGTTATCGGTTGAGACCTGATTTGTGACCTAGGATGTGATTAATTCTGGAGAATGTTCCATGGGCACTAGAGAAGAATGTGTATTCCGTTGCTTTGGGATGGAATGTTCTGAATATGTCTATGAAGTCCCTTTGGTCCAGTGTGTCATTTAAAGTCTTTATTTCCTTGTTGATCTTTTGCTTAGATGATCTGTCCATTTCAGTCAGGGAGGTGTTAAAGTCCCCCACTATTATTGAATTGTTGTCAATGTGTTTCTTTGCTTTTGTTATTAATTGCCTTATAAAAGTGGCTGCTCCCATGTTAGGGGCATAGATATTTACAATTGTTAGATCTTCTTGTTGGATAGACCCTTTAAGTACGATATAGTGTCCTTCCTCATCTCTTATTACAGTCTTTGTTTTAAAATCTAATTTGTCTGATATAAGGATTGCCACCCCACCTTTCTTTTGGTGTCCATTAGCATGGGAAATGGTTTTCCACCCCTTCACTTTCAATCTGGGGGTGTCTTGTGTCTAAAATGAGTCTCTTACAGACAGCATATTGATGGGTCTTATTTTTTAATCTAATCTGATAGCCTGTGTCTTTTGATTGGGGCATTTAGCCCATTTACATTTAGGGTAACTATTGAAAGATAGGAATTTAGTACCATCGTAGTGCCTGTAAGGTGACTGTGACTGTATATTATCTGTGTTCCTTTCTGATCTATGCTGCTTTTAGTCTCTCTCTTTGCTTAGAGGATCCCTTTCAATATTTCTTTTATGGCTTGTTTTGTGTTTGCAAATTCCTTTAGTTTTTGTTTGTCCTGGAAGCTTTTTACCTCTCCTTCTATTTTCAATGACGGCCTTGCTGGATATAGTGTTATTGGCTGCATATTTTTCTCGTTTAGTGCTCTGAAGATATCATGCCAGTCCTTTCTGGCCTGCCAGGTCTCTGTGGATAGGTCTGTTGCCAATCTAATGTTTCTACCATTGTAGGTTACATATCTCTTCTCCCGAGCTGCTTTCAGGATTTTCTCTTTGTCTCTGAGACTCGTGAGTTTTACTATTAGATGTCGGGGTGTTGACCTATTTTTATTGATTTTGAGAGGGGTTCTCTGTGCCTCCTGGATTTTGATGCCTGTTTCCTTCCCCACATTAGGGAAGTTCTCTGCTATAATTTGCTCCAATATTCCTTCTGTCCCTCTCTCTCTGTCTTCTTCTTCTGGGATCCCAATTATTCTAATGTTGTTTCGTCTTATCGTATCGCTTATCTCTCGAATTCTGCCCTCGTGATCTTGTAGTTGTTTATCTCTCTTTTTCTCAGCCACTTTATTTTCGATCATTTGGTCTTCTATATCGCTGATTCTCTCTTCTGCCTCATTTATCCTAGCAGTTAGTGCCCCCATTTTTGATTGCACCTCATCAATAGCCTTTTTGATTTCGACTTGTTTAGATTTTAGTTCTTTTATTTCTCCAGAAAGCATTTCTCTAATAACTTCCACGCTTTTTTCAAGCCTAGCTAGTATCTTTAAAGTCAGGATTCTGAACTCTAGGTCCGACATTGTACCAATGTCAGTATTGAGTAGGTCCCA
The DNA here is from genome assembly GCF_003265705.2 of Callorhinus ursinus. Classification (NCBI taxonomy): domain Eukaryota; kingdom Metazoa; phylum Chordata; class Mammalia; order Carnivora; family Otariidae; genus Callorhinus; species Callorhinus ursinus. The sequence goes on from NW_027397140.1 coordinate 1,556,134, forward strand.
AAGGGTGATTTTTAAGAGACCAGTTGTCAGGGGTTATTTCCATCACTGTCCAGTATGGCATCTTTGATCTCTCAGCATTAGAACTGAAAGATGCTAAAGAATGATATAAATAATACAGGTATACTGGATTTGCATAAAAATCATACCTTAAAAAGCTACATATGAATATCAGTGTTCATTTTTATTTCTCCTGAATGAAGTGGTGTTTTAAATGCACTAATGAGTGAAACTTATTCTCTAGATGAAACTTGGACAAGTGTATGCAATGCCATAACCTCAATCTACATACACAAGTTTTTCTCCTTGATTTATCTATTTTATTATTTGGAGGTAAAAAAGAGAAGGCTTGAGCCCTGATCCTATTGCTAGTTGAATAGGCCTAGGCAAGCCATTGACATTCACCCTGGCTTTCATGAGTGTGCAGTGGCCCAGCTGGGGACTGGCTGAGAAGAGATTTTTGTCCTCAGGTCATGCTGACAGCAGAGGGATGAGGGCCAGGATTGAGGAAATTTGTGCTGCTGTCTGCCCTTAAGTTCTGGCCCTGCCCAGCAATGCCAACACAAGGTCTGCCTTCCAATGTAGGGATGGGCAACCAGAGCTCAGTTGCAAGTGGGAGAAATGTGCTTTTAAGAGAGCTGCATAGGCTGAGAGGGGTCTTTGGCCACTTTTAAATTCTTCCAAGTTTGTGCGTGGTACAGTGCAGGAAAGCATTTTGCCAGGGGTGGGGGGATGTCTTTTAAAAATTTTGTGGTAAAACACACATAATGTAAAAGTCACCATTGTAATCATTTCATGTAAATGATGGGTGTTACCAGCCTTTTCTGATCCCTTTGAAGCATGGTCATCTTCATGCTCTGGACCCCCAGCTCTGCCCAGCAGCCCACCTGGTATCTGGGCTGCACAGGACAACCTGGACCCTGCCCTGTCCAGAATTCTTGGATTTTGTCATGAGTTTTTCCACCACAGCAGAGCCCTACTCTCAGGCCCTCTCAATCCTCAATCTTCACCCAGTGGTTTCAAGAGAAGCAGAGACCCCTGAGAGCCTGGGAACAAATAGTCTCCAGATCCCAAAAGTTTTACACTCTTTTTAAAAAGGTTACTTACCACTTCTTTTTTTTTAAATTTTATTTATTTATCTGACAGACAGAGAAAGCACAAGCAGGGGGAATGGCAGATGCAGAGAGAGAAGATGGCTCCCCACTGAGCAGGGAGCCCAATGAGGGACTTGACCCCAGGACACCTAAGATCATGACCTGAGCCAAAGGCAGACGCTTAATGACTGAGCCACCCAGGCATCCTGGTTACTTACCACTTCTTAAAAAAATGAACATATCTGCCTAAATTCTGATATGTATTGTTATAAAAATTCTGCATTGTTATTTTTCTGGCCAATTAGAAAACCATGGAGCCGTATCATGTACAATAAAATAGTTCATGCTAGACATACTAGGATTAAAACTACTTTTCTTCCCCCTAGTTAAGTAAACTACACAATTCTGTTATAGCAATTGACTTCACTTATTTTTTTATAGTTTTATTTCCATTATAGTACTTAATGGCAGATTCCTTTAAATATGAAGATTGTTTATAACAAAAAGTTGAAATACGCCACATTTGTGATATTTTTACAGATTAGGTTTGTCAAAGATAAACAGGGGCTCCTGGGTGGCTCAGTCGTTAAGCATCTGCCTTCAGCTCGGGTCATGATCCCGGGGTCCTGGGATCGAGCCCCGCATTGGGCTCCCTGCTTGGTGGGAAGCCTGCTTCTCCCTCTCCCACTCCCCCTGCTTGTGTTCCTGCCCTTGATCTCTCTCTCTCTCTGTCGAATAAATAAATAAAATCTTTATTTTTTATTTTATTTATTTATTTATTTATTTATTTATTTATTTATTTTTAAAGATTTTATTTATTCATCTGAGACACAGAGATACAGAGAGAGAGAGAGAGAGCATGAGCAGGGAGAGAGGCAGAGGGAGAGGGAGAAGCAGGCTCCTCGCTGAGCCAGGAGCCCGATGTGGGGCTCGATCCCAGGACCCTGGGATCATGACCTGAGTCGAAGGCAGATGCTTAACCATCTGAGCCACCCAGGTGCCCCAAATAAATAAAATCTTAAAAAAAAGATAAACAGAGCTGGACACTATTTAAGCTGGTAAGGGTAGATTTTGTCCAGTAGCAACTATTGCAAAAGGCAGAGCATCCAGCGTGAAGTAAACTCAACTTTGCTAAAACAAAAGGCAGAGGATCTTCTAATGGCTGGGGTGTGCTAGGGGATAGACAATGAGAAGTGTGGAGTGTTTTAGTCTGTGTGACTTAGGCCATCAGGGCTTATTAACTGATTTTTATCTGGAGGAGAAACATACTTCTCATATCTTTATGATGTGATGTGGGTAGGCCTGTACCCTCCCATAGGGGCTGGGAGCAAGAAGAGAGTAATCTCCTTGAATGTTTGCATTTCAGCAATACAGTTCTTACGTCCTTGAGGAAACAGCTCTGGTGGTGGAGGAGTTAAATCTCAAAGGGCAGAGAAAGGATTTACAACTTGAAGCTTTCTAAAGTAACTGTTCTGAGAGAAGGTACGGGGGCCTATCTGGGTGATACCAGGTTTTGGCTGGTACTAATAAGTAAATTTGGCTGAGACAAATAAATCCTGGCAGCACTGAGCCTTCTCAGGCAGGCATTTTAGGGAGGGTCATCTGAGCAACACGGCCTTAAGCTGCTGGAAGCCATGCTAGAGTTTGATCAAATCATTTCACACAAGGGCTTGGATGGAGTCATTCCATGCCAAGAGGTCTTTTGTAGTTCTCAGGCTTCATCAGTGTTTGAATTCTACCACTGAACTGAGTTGAAAGCAAAGAGAAAGAAAACATTTTTTCCTAAGCCAAGAGGATCGACACACGTGTGTGTGTGTGTTGTGTTTGCACACATGAGTGCATGTGTGTAAGTGCATGCTCATGTGTGTTTCAGGACAATGTATAGAATATTTCAATGAGTGAATGAATTCAATATATCAAAACTCTGCAACTAGTATTTTTACCTAGTGTCTTAGTTTGCCCCAATCTTTAATTTTGGAGAAGAAATGAAATGAATATTTTAGAACAGTCTATGGTACCCAAAGCCTCAGGTATATGGCTCTCACAGCCATACCCCTGGGAAGAGTGCCCTTCCTCTGGACTGCTGCATAATACTGTGACATATCAACAATGAAGACGACAATAGCAAGAGCCAGGACACCAGACCTACGTTGCACACTCTCCACACACAGAGCCCCATTCTGCAAACCTGACATGTTACCTGATTTCATCCAGGCTGTTCCCATCTTCAACACACCAGCAAATGGAGGGATAGAGAGGTAGACTCAGACAGTATCAAAGGTTTTCAAACTTTAAGCTTTGTTTTCAGTTTTCCTGTCTTAAAAGAAGCCTTCTGTGTAAAACCTTCCCAGAACCTCTCTGGCTAAGGTGACTGTCTGGTAGGATTCCCTGATGCTCCCCCCACACCAAGGACTTGACAGAGTGCAGTATGGAAAATACAAACTCAACCCTTGATATCATTTTCTGCTTTTAAACATTATACATCTAATATCTTCAAAACTACCAGTTTATTAGAAAAATCCTAAAGTCTTGTTTTTACAGAATAGAGCTAAAATTTCACCAATGTATATATCCATTATAAAATTGTTCTGCTGGAAATCCCTCCCTGACCCCCCCACCACCAAATAAAACTGAACCATGATTTATAGGAAAATAACCCAAAGGGGTATGTGCATCTTTGTACTGTGACTTCTGTAAGGTCTGAACTGAGATCAGTGAATCTGTTTCTCATTGCCTATATAGCACCCATGAACTGGTGACAAGTTTGGGTTTATAATAAGGCAGGTCAGGTGTATTCTAAATGCAATAGAATTATTTTCTCACATTTTTAGAGAGCTTGGAGGCATATTTGATATCTCCAAATGTAAGCCCTTTGGTTTACAGAGGACCACCTTGGTGCTGGGTCACGGTGTGTGTTTAGTGGCCTTAGCTGGCTTCATTCCTAATGTGGATTTCTATTCTTTTCCTCTTTATGTGTGCTTTTTCCTGGTGGTTCACAAATAGAATAAATAGGAAAAGAAGCATTGAGAATCATAAAAATGACTATATTAAAATGGGTAATAAGCCTGAAAATGCTTATTACCTGTTGTACCTACATGTGCATTGCCCATGTGGGACTTCTTTCTACAATATCTGTTTTTTAAGGGAAAATTACAATATTCAAGGTAGTGAAATTTTATTTTTTTCTGGAGAACATGTTTGGTGTATACTTTAAAAATGAGACAAAACAACCTGCTTTGGGGAAGGTATTAAAACACCAGAATACTTTCTGGATTCTTCTGGGATGATTTTGTACCCATTCCTCTGGGTAGAGCCTCTGTTTTCTGCCTTGTACTGGTGGTAGTGAGTTTGTCAGTGTGCTCATTGTTTGACAGATCGAAAGGTTTTGCCTAAGAAATAACGCCAATCTTTAGCCTGCCAGTGGCCACATAGCAGGACTTGTTATACAGTGAAAAGTAGATTGCATCTGTACTCACAGCCATGCAAACCTTTTAGTAACCCTGGGTTTTTGCCCAGTTGACCAACAATGTAATAGTTGTCACTCAGGCTTCTCAGCTTTCTTGGCACAGGTGATTGAAGTGTTGATATTTGATCTGAATTTTATCTAACACAATCTCAAATATCTATAAATAGGATTGTCTTGTATGAATTCTGATGTTTATGCATCCTTTATGCTCTTACATGATTTTAAAGATAGTTCTTGGGGCTCAGCACTCTAGAAATACATAGGAATTGATATGTCTGAATTTGAAATGTGTCATTTTGTCACATTTGAAATAATTAGTTTAATTGCTGTTAAATTCGAGGTAATGTGTGTGGAGATGTCTGGTGAATTTTAATTGAATCACAGTCTTCTCATTTCCACTGACCTTTGAAGATAACCATAAGATTAAACTATGTGAAGACAATTCTGACTTGGCAAGAGCAGTCAGTACCTCTCAAATTTTAAGGAGCTTATAAATGCAGTTTTATTTCGGTGGGTCTGGGATGGGTCCAAGGCTGCATTTCTAATAAGCATCCAGGTGCTGTGGCTATTGCTGGTCCATGGAAAACCATGTGCTGTGTTTATTGGCAGCTACAGGGTTTCCCAATATTGCTTGCTGGTATTTGAACTGCAAGGGTTCCCCACCCCATTTCCACTTCTGTTCACCTGTGTGGCAGAGACTCTTACTGACCAAACTCCGAGCTCTCCCTCTTTCTTCCTAGGCAGACAGCTGGACACTTCCCAGCCTCTTGTGCAGTCAGTTGGGTGTGGTGTGGCCCTGCTCTTTGGCTCTGCCTCATGGCACGTGTGGTGCCACTTGACAACCCAGCCCATAAACAGTTTCCACCTGTGAGCCTCACACTCTCTCCCCCATCCACTTGATAAGTGGAAAAGAAGAACAGAGCCATATAGGAGAAGCAATGTGTATTTCCACATGTTGAATGGAGCTGAATCCCTCTGCTGGCCTGTGTAGGCTGCAATGTGAGAAAGCTCTGATTATGTGAGGAGGCTGAGATTTCAGAGTTTGTTGTATCAGCCTCCTTGGCAAATTCAGCGTCTGAGGTCAGACTGCTTAATTCTGGGACCGTACTGCTTGCAGAGAAGATTTGCTACTTCAATCTAATTTCAAAAATACTTCTAAGCCTAGGGCATCTGGGTGGCGCTGTTTGTTGAGCATCAACAGTTGGCAAATCTTGATTTCAGCTCAGGTCATGATCTCAGGGTTGTGAGATTGAACCCCACATGGGGCTCTGTACTCAGCATGGAGTCTGCTTGAGATTCTCCCTCCCTCTCCCTCTGCCCCTAACCCCTGAGCGCATTCCCTCTCTCCCTAAAATAAATTTAAAAATCTAAAAAAACAAAACAAAACAAAACTTCTCAACCTCAAAGATATACCTATTTAATTTATGATTTGCATCCCCCCTTCCATTCTAAGGGGACAACTAAAGAGCTTTGCTCAGATATCACATCTTCCTCATGTTACCTCTACATTAACTCCTCCCAATTTAGTTGGATAAATGTTTTACAAATGCATATTGTGAATAGTGGGTCCTACTCCAGACCTAATAAAATCAGAATCTACAGAGGGGGCACTTAGGAGGAACCTAACTTTAGCGGGAGCCCCAGGTGTCATGTTTATCAGCAGCTAATTTTTGGAAATGAGGAATCAGGCAAAATAGGCTTTGTGGATGGAAGGGGAAAATGGATTGGAGAGGAGTGGCATTTTTAACTTTCCATCTTTAAAAAGGCTTTCTTTGTGGAAGATTATTCTCAACTTTGCATTTTTCTTACTTGTTTAGTTTATTCACTTATTCCGCCCCCAGGGGAAAAAATGTATAGGAGTTAAATTCATAAAATTTAACTTTCTGTCACCAGGTGATCTGTACTTTTTTGCATCTTACTTTTAAAATGCCAGATGCTGCATCTCCTTGGGTCGGGTATATGCACCTGTCTGCTGGCCCCATGTTTGCTACTTCACTCAATTACAGTGATTTTCTGCTCCATATTGTGTTCATATGAGGAGATTTATGCTATATTCAAACCTTGAATGGCAAGCTGAAGAAGGTGAGAGGGATAGACAGATCAGATTAAAGGTGAGTGTCCAGAAACCTGTCAGCCCTCTTTTTCATGAGTCTGTTAACACTTGAATTGCTCTGACACTTCATTTCTTTTGCCTTTTATTTCTATTCCATTGGTCCTCAATGAATTATGGCTAGTATTATTATACAGTGTGGATTATCTGACTGGAGCGTTGTGGTGTGTTTGTCCATCATTGCTTATATCATTATACCATTACCATTTAAACATTTGCCACCAATAAGAGCATTTGTTTCTAGACCATTCATAAATCTATGAGAACCTCTTAAGTTCTGGCAAGTCGTATCAGCCTGAAAAGCAGAGGTGATGCTGTGTGGGCTGCCATGGCAATGAATAAGGAGTGTAAATATGTGAATGGCCATATTGGTAGGAAAGGTAAATTCACATCAGAAATACTTATCTATTCCAAAGAGAGGAACCACTCACCACTAGCTCAAGGATGTGTTCTATGTAATGAAACTGCCAGGTGGATGGCTGTGTCCCTAAGGAATGGTGCTGTATCAGAAGCATAGAGGGGCGCCTCGGTGGCTCAGTTGGTTAAGCGACTGCGTTCAGGTCAGGTCATGATCCTGGAGTCCCGGGATCGAGTCCCACATTAGGCTCCCTGCTCAGCAGGGAGTCTGCTTCGTCCTCTGACCCAACCCCCTCTCATGTTTTCTCTCTCTCTCTCTCTCATTCTCTCTCTCAAATAAATAAATAAAATCTTTAAAAAAAAAAGCATAGAGTTGGTCTCCTCTGGTGACAGATGGGCTCTCATTGGTGGTAGATCATTTTTGGTGAAGGAAAGTCCATTTTCTTGAGCCTATGCATGTCCTCAATCCCTTCTGTCATGGTTACTTTATATATGGACTTGATACCATGAGAATCTGTACCTGCTGCTCATGCAAAATTGCTTATGCTTTCCACCTCTATTCAGGCATGGTGTCATACATAGCATCTCCATTTATGATGGGCCTATCAGGCCACATATCTTCCTTGGCAATTCACAGTCAGTCATTAAATCTCTACAAGCATACTAGCAAACCAGGAAAGGCTACTGGAATGGAGAATGGTTGTCAATAGAGGGGCACAAGTCTTTGCTCCAAAACTCAAGGCATAGGCATGGTGATTTTCCTATTACATCCTGTCAGAGATTCCATACAACATCCCTGTTTGTCACAAATACCTTAAATATCATTGGCTCTATTGAGTCACAAGGCCTACTGTGCACTTCAGCCTGTACCTATCTAGGGCCTACTTCAAATACTTCTTTTGCTATGGGTTCTACCCCAACTTTTCAGTTTTATGCGCTATGCAATAAATATGTCAAAACATTATATCTACATGTTTTGTATATTGCTTCCAAAGTCCAAAGAGATGTATCAAATATTTATTTATCTATTGTGTGTGACTGAAGATGGAACAATTTGTCTCTACATGTAGGGGAACTATCTAGACATGCTCAAGATCAGTTTGCTCCTAGGAAAGTCACTCATATAGTGGGACTCTGGGCTTCCCCAGAATTCATTGGATTCTGGAATGAGTCTCTTACTAAAGCATCTAGGATTCTTAATTCTGCCATTTGAAAGACCTAAATAATTTTGAATCCATTGAAATGGACTAGTATAATGCTCTGTGGACATCAATATAATTAAGGTCCCTCTGGGCTGGATATATTATGACAGAAGCACATGAGTTTACATTGTTCTGGTATTAGAGTCAAAGTGTATTACTGGCCATTGCAGGTGAAAGCCAATCATTTTTTAATGTGTCTATTAATTGGGACTAAAATCAAAACATTTCCTGGATCAGTAGCTGCACACGAACTGCCAGAAACTTTGTTCATTTGCTCCAGAAAATATATCACATCTGGAATAGTCTCTGAATGGCATTGTAACTCGATTCATTTTATAATAATCCCCAAAGTCACTTATCACAAAAAGTCATTCTCTAAGGTCTGTCTAGCTTTTGTACCAGACACATGTGCAAGTTCCAGAAGGGTGGTAGAATCATTTCCCCTTCATCTTTTACATCTTAGATGGAAGGAGATTGAAACTTCCCCAGGGATATCACAATATTTTGGATTTACTATTTTGGCAAACTGGGGCAGCTAGGCCAGCTTCCACTTGACCTTCATACTGTAGTAGTCCTCACTCCATGGGTCAGCAAATGTGGAAGCAAACTGACAACCCCCATGGTAGCACATCATGGGGAACATTGTATAGAACACAGTCAGAAAGAAAAAGGCACTTTGTCTCCTACCTCAACTACCCCCAAAAAATAAAACCATGAGCTTTTCTGTTTTTCTGTTACTGATTTAATAAGAACATGTTTATCCCTAACTTCTACATTCCTGATGTTTAAAGATATGTGATACCCTTTGTTGATATTGTGTTAACCATGATAGAAAATGATTGCTTTTGGGGTGCCTGGGTGGTGCAATCAGTTAAGTGTTGGACTCTTAGTTTTGGCTCAGGTCATGATCTCAGGGTCCTAGGTTTGAGCCCTGAGTCAGGCTCTATGCTCAGCACAAAGTATGCTTGAGATTCTCTCTCCCTTTCCCTCTGCTCCTCCCACTCATGCTCGCTCTATCTCTCTCTAAAATAAATAAATAAGTCTTAAAAAAAAGAAAGTGACTGTTTTTGTCACATGAACAGTTATATCTTGGTTACTTTAGTAATTTGGTTTTATTTCCTTTAAATACCATCATGTGTTTCATTCGGCAAGATTTAGCTGTGACTTCACTGGAAAACACTTTTGCACATAGAATGCTTTTTCTTATTTATTTATTTGAGAAAGAGAGAGCATGAGTGGGGGTAGGGGGAGGCAGAGAGGGGGAGGGCATGGGAGAGGGAGAGAGAATCTCTCCACACTGAACATGGAGCCAACTCCAGGCTCGTTTCCACCATCCTGAGACCATGACCTGAGCCGAAACCAAGCGTCAGTCACTTAACTGACTGAGTTACCCAGGGCTCGATCCCATGACTCTGAGACCATGACCTGAGTCAAAACCAAGAGTAGGACTGTTAACTGACTGAGCCACCCAGGGGTCCCTAGAATGCTTTTTATTAAAGCCTTTGTCTCTCAGTCTTCAAAGAACAAATGTGTGGAGATTCCATCAGGTTTGCAGTATGTGTACTTCTATTACATATTAAGAGCCTTAGTCCTCTGGGCTCCTGGAGGATTGGCACAGGCAAAGAGAAAGAAGAAAGACTGTTTATGCCCTGACTTCCATAGCCCCACTGTGACCTTAGACCTAGTGTCATTTTGTGTTCCCAGGGAACTTTTAAAATTCATAACCAATATCAAATAACTCTAGAAATTTTGATGATTTCCCTTTTCTCCTGACACAGTCACTCTGATAAATAGCTCCTTTTCTCTAGGAAAGGCTTAGAGGAGGAATCTCAGGATATACTTTTAGCCATGATGCAGGGTCCCTGCATTCAAAGGGATCTGGTTCATGCGCCACAAAGGGACTCTGTGAATCAGCTTAATCCAGGGCTGTAGTAAGGTCCATGAACTTTTATTATGTCAGCATGAGTTTCTGCCTGCTTGCCCTAGAACTTCCCTGATTATATACATCAAGCAATACCTTTGTAGGCTTTGCATCTATGTCATTCCTACAGACTTTGGCATCAGTTAGCCACTGCCTCAGATATTTGTGGATTGACATGCTCTGATTTCTCCTCCATTCCTAGGGCTTATTATGCTCATTAAGTCCACTGCCTCTGAAGGTTAAGTCACACCACCTGGCCCTGCTACTCCAAGATTTAATGATTCCAACTGAAACCAGGGATCTCAGGTCTATGGTAGCACATCTCCATCATCTGCAGCCTCCCTTGAGCTTCCACTGATGCTGGGGTTCCCTCACCGATGACTTTCCTAGCCTCTAGGTGAGGGGGTTAACCCTAAGTGTCCCTGTTTGTGGTTAGATGGTGGATAGATTAGTTGCACATGATGGACCCCTTCCAATATTCCCACCTCACAAAGACTTAGGCTTTTCCTCTATGGTATATCAAAGAAGTGAGGGCATCTCAATTTCTTTGGCTGAATACCACTGTGAATCCAGGTTTAAATAGTCATTTTTCTTGATTAGTTCATCATTAACCTTAAAAATTAATTGCTGGTGCTGTTTAATCCTTTCATATATAAATGCAGCCAGCAAGCCTTATAGTTGGTCCCTTCTATTTCTAAAACCCTTAAAATAACTTCCAGGCAGGCTTCCCAGCATCCTTTCAATACAAATATTTAACATGCTGCTGTGTCCCAAGTGTACCTGCCATCTCCCCTAGGAAAGATCTGAGGCACTCCTTCTGGTCTGTGCTTAGATGAGACTTTGCTTTGGGCCTGGACCAATGAGGCTAATGGCCCAGGGAAAGTCACTGAAAGGTTTTCAGAAAAGAGAATCTAGTTTGGTGTGAGGTGAGAAGTTTAAACATGCCACTCCAAGTCTCAGGGTCCCAAATCTTGAGACTTTATGAAGTCTCTCTTTTACCTAGAGTTCTTGTTCTGCCTCTAGTACCTTCAGCTCCTGAGCATGAACTCTCTTCTTAATTTATAAGTCAAGCAATCAAGTGAGTGAACATTCTATGTATTACTTTTTAGTTGAGAGTAGCTTTTATTGGATCCCTACCAAGTACAGATCACCTCAGTGTGCCATTTTAACACATTATTTAGATGCCCCTTTGAAAGAGATGTTCTTTCCCAAACAATGGTGTGTTTAAGTTAATTAAAAAGTAAATTGCTACCACAGTAAAAGAACTGTCTCAGAAGTTCACTCCACAATATCAAGGTTTTCAAGACACTGACTGGCCGTGTGTAGCCGCTAAGCACAGGAGGTTTAAAATGCTTGAAGTCATATTTCTAGCCTTTAAATATTTTTTTCTGCATTTTTTTTAGGTTTACAGTACTAGACAAGTTATTTTAACCCACATCTTAGTTGTCTTATCAGTAAAATGGTGACAAAACAGTACCTCCATCACAGGGTGCTGGAAGGACTGAATGATTCAATGTGTGCAGAGTTCTTAGTACATAGTCCTCCATACATGAGAGCTGTTGTTATAATTATCTCTGAAGGGGCCACAGACAAGGGAGAATGTGACAATTCTAGTAAGAGGAAGCAATTAAGAACATGAAATGTTCACCAGTGTTTAAGCACAGATTGAAGTAATCCTAGAAGTAATTGCTGAAAACGCCAGACTAGATACCTTGGAGAGGTCTTGTCAACTTCTGAAAACAGAGTATCACATTTGGAGTCCTCTATTAGGACTGAGAGCAGAGCTAGAAACACACAGAGGTGGTAGAAAATGTCTCAGAGCCGCCCCCCCCTCCCACCAGCACAGTGCCCATCTGAGAAGAGGTGGAGTCCTCTTGTTGAAGAGTCCAGTCTTGTTGAAGTCATAGTACATGAGCCAGAGGATCTGGGGTTGTTCATTTTTAGTATATGTGCTCAATTCAAAGGGACTAGAGTATAAATTTTCTGTCTGCCTGCAGTGCTTGTAGTTGCAATTGGTTTGTGGTTTTTGTGAAGGTTTGCCTTTACGTAGTGTGGGGCTACAGCACCATCCCACGGAGCCAGTGTTTGGACATTGGGGGTAGCCAGCTCTCCTTTCCAGATGCATAGAAGGTGTAGGATCCCTGCCAACACTATTTAATCCACTCCTGAGCTTCAGGTGAGGCCCTGAAGGCTGGCATCAGCTGCCTTGGCTTGGCTGGAGTGGGGCCTCCTGCTGTCTGGGATGGGTTCGAAATCTCTGTTCATGGGCTTTGGCAGGAGTGGAAGAGGAAGGCATTTCCTCTGGACACTGTCCACTTGTAACCTTTCTGCCAGAGAAGACACTTAACCTCCTCCCCTTTAACATTTGCAGAATCTGTCCCTGTGTGGGACTGAGCAGGGAGCTGAGTCTCCAAAAGGGGCAGTTGTTGCCATGCCTCTCTGGTGGGCAGAGTCATATAGAATTGTACCCTTGATCTCCACCCCAGCCTGCGTTTCCCCAGCCTCCTGGTCAGTCACCCCAAACCAGAAAGATGCTCATTCCTGGCTCAAGTATTTTTGACAACATGTGCATTTATTTGTATTAGAAGTACAAATGTAGGAATCCAAATACAAATACAGAGGGTGGCCCAGCCACCAGGCCCAGCTGGCCAAGGGCAGGGGGCCTAGAGGCTGCAGCAGGACCGTACAGGCGAAGCGGGGCGCGGTGCCTCCCGTGTCGCCAAGGCACGTTGGGCGCTAGTGCGCCCTCGTTTCACTAGGACACCACGAGCTGAGCTGCACGGTTAGCGGGGAGTTACGTCCTTGACAGAGGGGAGGAGGACAGCAGGACCTCAGTACTGTCTTGGGACAGTGGGGAAGGGACCAAGATGGCCCGAAGACTGGGAGTCAGGGCTTCCAAGCCCTTTTAGGATGACAGGGGAGCAGGGGCTATTGGAGGCCACTTGGTGAGGGCAGGGACCCTGGCCTGGTCCTTGGTCCACTTGCTGGAGAGGGTTGGGTGCACGCACTTGAGCAGAGTGGACCCCTTCTTGGGGCCAAGCTCGTCTGCACTGTGTGCTAAGAGCTGATTCCAAGATGCTCTCAGGCTCTGGAATCCCTCTACCTTCCTCCCAACTGAAGGAAATGGTTTCACAAGCAGGAAGGATTCTATTGAGGCAGAGAGCAGACCTGTGCTTTTGCCCTTCCTTTCTGTCTAGGGCATCTCCCAGGGTTCAAGATGGTTTTACTTCCTACACAAGCTTCAAAAAGAGAGGACAGTCCATGCACTATGGCTAATTCCTATGTCACATGGTTCACACCAGACCCCTGATAGATGCTTTCTCACGTTATATTGGAAAGCTGTGTCCTAAACAAGTGTGAGGATGGCTACTTGCCACCTACATCTTGAGAACTACTTCTAGCCTATCAGATGATATTGGCCACCTGCACAAATGATCAAGTAATCACTCAGATATGCACTCAAGTAAAAACATGATCAGGTGTTCTCAATAGGAGGCAGCCTTGTTTGAACTCAGAACCAACTTCTGATCAGGTATTTAAATTTGATTTTTTTTTTTTTTTAGGAGAGAATGTGGTCCCACATTTCCAGAAAATGTAGAGATTGTCAGTTTCTCTTCCTCTCTCTCCCTCTCTCTCCCTCACTCCCTTTTCCTTAACTAAATGCTTAGTAAGCTAATACACTACCACTAGGAAACTGTGCTCCTTTCTACTTGTTTCAACTACATTTGGGGTGATGGGTAGAGTAACACACATATTAATAAGTTGTTCCAGTTTTACCACTGTACATACATACACAAATACACACATCACTGCATGTAAACACAAGATGGCCCTTTGCTTCTTACAAGACAACCCAGGCCCAATCCCTGAAAATTATTATTCTTCTAAAATCTTCCATAGGAAAAGCACTCATGAGGAATGACCCTTTCACTCAGTCTAGGAGCTGCTTGTAAAGAAAAACATGTCATGTGGTTTTACAAATATATGCATGTAAACATTGTTCACTAGCACAAAATTAGTCATTTTGAAGGTCAAGAATGATTGAAAGTATCTTTTACACTGTTTTCATAGAGTTATTCTAAACAGATAATATAATAGTAAACACTGTAAATTTAATCAATATATTTTGCCTGTGTCTATTTCTATCTCAAAGTAAAAATCTCAAGATAAATTAGGGAGAATCAAAGCCCAGACCCAAATTGTATAATATGAAGCATATTGATTGTCCTTTTGGGCTAAGAAAATCTGTGGTGTCCACAGATGCATCCATTTTAGGGAAAAAAGTTCTTAGCCAATACATATGTTATCTTCATGAAAAAGAATACAAAAGCCAAGTGAGATAAAACAAAGCAAACAAATATAAAACCCAAAATAAATGAAAGTAAGTGGAGTGTTCTCTTAAGGAATTGTTTCAAATTTTGTTTGAAGAAGGATAGATAGAACTGGGGGGACACAGAGAAGTTATGGAAATGTTTTAGGAAAGCAACATTTTAAGCTATGATCTGTGTATTTAATATTTAAACTAAAATGAAACTTATCCATTTTCTTCTTAATTTAAGTTCTAATTTCATAATGATTTGGAAAAAACATTAAACCTTTGTTTTGGATCAATAGCTAAGGACTAGTATGGAACAAGAAAAAGGATATAGATGATGATAATGGTGCTGATGATGGTGATGGTGATGGTGATGATGGTGATGATGGTGGTGATGATGGTGATGATGGTGATGGTGATGATGGTGGTGATGATGGTGATGATGGTGATGGTGATGATGGTGGTGATGATGGTGGTGGTGATGATGATGGTGATGGTGGTGATGGTGGTGATGTGATGGTGATGATGATGATGGTTATAGTGATGCAGCATAGTTTATTTCTTCTAAAATCTTATCCTATGTGGCACAGAATTCAAAAATTTAGTCAGCAAATTATGTGAATTTTCTATCATCATTACCTATCTTGCAATTGCATTGAAAGTTACTTCAGAATGCAGTTTTTTTTCTTTTCTTTTAAAACTTTTTCTATAGGTTCCAGGGCTACCCTGCACTAACCAGTGCATAGACTAAATGAATGGGGCATGTTAACTAAATGGTGGATGGGTTGACTGGGACTGTCATGGCTAGATAGAGGGTGGGGTGGTCTGATCTCCCCATCAAAGTGACTAAACTGTTGCTCTATGTATTGGGGGGCTTTCACTCAGTTGACAAACTGACCTCTCCAAACCCCTCCTCTTATAAACATGAACAGTGCATAGTAAAAAACTATTATAATAAATTCTAATCAAATCAAAGCACTTGTCATTTGTTCCTGAAAATCAGTCTGACTGTGAGTTAGGACTTCTACCTTTTAATGGAAATTGGGAACTTTAATTATTTTGTGAATAACTGATTCGTGGGAAAAACAAAGAAGAAACTCCAAAAAACTAGAAAAGAGGAAAAGATAGCAGCTACCTTCTCACTCTGGGGGATATCATTACTGACAATCAATCTTCACTATTCTTTCCAATCTGTTGAGTTTAAACTGTTCAACAGACATAGAGGACCTTACTTCCCTGCAGGAACCATTATCACCCTCACTTTGTGGAGCTGGTCCACTGGGCTGGGAAAACTGTGTTGTGATTACAAATTCGACAAATAAAGTGGTGAAAGTAGGCCATTATCTGAATAATTCAAGTACAACAATTTACATTTCCTTCAATTACCTGAATGTTGCATTCAAGCAGTGTTTGCTTTGTGTGTGTGCATGTGTGTGTATGGAAGTATGTATGTGTGTATGCACGTGTGTGTGTGTGTACACGTTTGTGTGTTTGGTCTTCCTAATTTTCTAGCTCATGTTCCTATATTATACAATCTGAAAAACCTACTTGATTAGCTCAAAACAGTGAAAACTTGTTAGTGACTGTTCAACTAATTTTTAACACTGATTTAAACTAGTCTAAAATTTGTTTTTTTATGTGAGCAGAGTAATAAGAGGCTTAAGGTATTTTATTGCCAACATTAAAAACCAAAGCATCATTTAACTAAAGGACATTTTGAAACAAACAAACAAACAAACAAATAGTAGGGAACAGTCTGTCTTTTGACTTTACTAGAACTAGACCAGGCTTATAGCCTAGAATTGCTGAGTTGTAATCAGAAGAAATTTTAAAAGGAGGATTCGAAGTGCTCTAGTCTCTAGTCTTCAAAACCATCAGACATTTTTAAAAAGCCAAGTTTTTATTCTCCCAGAGATATGAATGTCTGAGTTGTTATCCTGTTATCTCAACATATACATGTTTTCTCCTTATAATGATAGAAATTTATTTTTAAGTAAAAAGTAAGTCAAGAAGGAATTAAAAGAAGGGATTTGTCATTTAGCCTGAATTGTTCTTTTTTGGTTGGTTCTTTGGATGTTATTATACAATTTGGAGGTACTTCTAAACCATATGAACCTGAAGGTTTCCTACAGGCAAATTTGAGAGAAAGAAACATGTACAGATTGCATACTTCCTCAGTTTTGGGCAATTTGAAGGGGACTCAACAGAAAATTGTGAATTTCACATTTACAGTGTATTTACAGTCTGTTTCCCCTCCTTATTTCCAGACCCCTTCTGAATATTTTAAAAACAATAGTGTTCTGAAGCCCAAGACTAATCATAAACATTTCAATGTATATTTATATCTATGTTTATCCCAAATCATTCACTAACTTTTCTTTTTTACAGAAATTGATGATGAAACTTCATATGTGTATCGTTCATAAACTTTCAGAAAAAGCAGACAGTTGCAAGATTATGGAGAGATTTCAAGGTGCTTTGTGTCTTGAGAATTTTGATCTCATATAGTGGTAAGTATAATGGTTAGAAACCAGTTATAATTCTTCAAGTTTGCAAGTAAATCACAGAAAGTTCTCAGTTACTGGCAGCTGAGATAAAAAATGATCAAGGAAGAAGAGGTTTTGTTTGTCTTGTTTTCTAGCCCTTTAGATAAAGAGTGTGTTGCTTCCTAGTTGTGGCAAGTATTTGTTAATGCAAAATGGAGTTGTCAATTACCCACCTTTGCTTGCAGACTGTGATATTTTGCAGAGCAGCAAAAATATGTCTAGACACTTTTACTGCAGCAAGCTATGGCTAGGTAAAAAAGACTTGGTGTGAAGATTCTATGTGGACACTCATATCCCATCATAAGTACTATGTCACTGACTTTTAGATAGGCTCCAATTTCCCTTATGTAGCCTGAAAATACTTTGCCATGGAGAACAAGCATTTTTCCAATTGAAGCCACAAAAACTGTGTTCTTAACTGATTGATAGACAATTAAGGATAAGACTGCTTGGCACATAAAAAAATGAAAATGCTGTCTCCATCCATTCATAAACAATAAAAAAACCTGGCATGAAATACATGTGATCACAGGAAATGGAAAATCTATAAGATGTGTATGATATAAGCTTTATATGTTACTGTAAGGCATATTTTGGGCAAATTAGGGTCAGTATTGGCTGGGTCCAGAGTAAATTATAGTAACATTTTCCTTCTCTGTCCAGTACCTGAGAATCTCTCCTCTGGTCATTGGTGTTGAGACTTTGTACAGACTGTACTTTCTAGGCTCTGAAGAGGCATTTTTCTCTAATTCCATTAATGTGAAATGCCTTCTCTTTATCTCTCAAGCTGGATGCATCCTAAAGGAGAGACAGTCACAGTTGTAAGTATGATCCACAGTGGTAAGAAATTAGAAATCCTTTTCAAAATACAGAACTCTCATTTCTCCAATTTACAGTATTTCTGAAAGTAAGGAACACAGTAGCACCTTTAGGATACCAGTCACTCAGACAACTTCCCCACCAGCTGCCACAAAACCACAAAAGTATTTCTCAAGTCTAAATGCAAAGCAAGCTGCGCAGAGCTGTAAGGGTGCTGGGTCTGTGCAGAACAGTCTTACATCCATACACCTTACACAAACCCTACTAACCAAGCATACTGGTGAAAGAGAGTCCTTCAATTTAAGAGTGATACATTTCCCTCACATTCTTCCTGTGCCTCTCCTCTTCCTTTCTCCTAAAGGTAAACTCATACATACTTAGTAAGCAAGCCCCTGAGTTCTGCATCTGCATGAGGTACATGCCACTCTCCTCTATTTGTGGACTGAAGACTCATCTCAGGAGTTGAAATTGATAAAGAGAACTTGAACAGGCAAGGCTGTGGAGAAACTGACATTAATGTGTTCTGAAGGGATGTCTGAGTTCTTTTTAGTCAGAACCCATTGTGGGTAGATTGCTGTATGTACAGAAATGTATTTTACACGTTGTGAGTGAACATCTATTAGACTCTCTTGAGATGAAAGTTTCCCTTCATGGAAAATGAATGATAACTAATGTGTTTAGATCAGCAGGATGACTGAGGTCAGGGAGAAGAGAATGGTTGGATTCAGAAAACAGGTTATTGATACGTATATCCTATATATATAATTTCATAAGAGTTGCCAATGAGACCCAAATATTAAGTGGCTTTGAAACAAGAAGCATCAATAAAATGTTAAAGGTAAAATTGGGCCAAACTTATGTTATAAAAGTGTTCTAAGTTTATTTTCCTTCCAAGAAGAATTTCACTAGAAAGTTCATTTCCCTCCAGAACTTTTTAAAAGACATAACGGGTTGAAATTCTTCATATTTAGATATTATAAATTCATAAAATTGAAAATTATGTTTGAAGAAGACTGACCTTGGGCCACCTTCCATGGGTACTCAATGCTTTGGTGGGACATGGAGAAATTCCTTTGGTCGGGATGCCTCCAAACTACCACTGCCAGGTTGGGAGGGTGGTTTATGCATAAGAAACAGAACAAGGATGCTAGGAGGTGAAATTCTCCAATAGAATAGAAATTTTATTAAGCCAATAGGTTCAACCTGGTTCTCCACAAATATTTATTGTTATTTTATATTTTAAGCTGAATTTGCCAGATCGAACCCAATTGGCTTGTGGCCTATGTAGCAACTTTCAAATCAAATGGCAGGGAGTTGACAGGAAGAAAAGCAATGGGCTTGAATATCTCACACTATTTATAGACTAAGTCCTTGAAAACTGGGTGATCGTATCCCAATATACTTGCATTTACTTGATATGAATGATGTTCATAAAAGTAAACAGATTCATCTAATTTTACTTTTCTAGCCTCTTCCACTCCCCTCCCCTTCTGTCTGGTCTGCATCCAGTAAATTGTGTGAAATCAGTACTTTTATATATTCTCTCTGTATATTATTTTACCTTTTTTTCTGAGTAATAATCATATTTACAATAGATAATTAAAATAAAATTATATGGTTTCCAATAAAATTAATTCAGTTTTCTGGGTGAGAAAAATGAGAAGCACAGAGATACTGGTACCAAAATTTTAGTACCAAAATTTTAATAATGCCAAAGCATTATTAATGAACTATAGGACTTTCTTTTTCCCTATCAATGGTGGGAAGCTTCTGAAGAGTCTTGTGAAGTACATACTGGCATCCAGTCATAACAAAGAACTAACATCAAGAAGCAAGTTAGTTTTGTGTTATAAAAATATCAAAAGAGTAATAATTTCAGGGGATTCTTTTCTTTGGGATTTTGCTACGTATTCATATTTCAAAGTATAAAATAATTTTTGTTCATCAAAATATATCATTGATGATAGCCATTGCCCTTGTTTTTGCATCTAAGGTTGATTTGACTTGAAAGTTAATGTTCCCTAAGCAAGTTTTAAATTCTATCTACATTTCTTTCACACTCTGGAAAGCATTTTCAAGACAAAATCTTGTGAATGCTATATATCTGTCTTTGCAAGATGAAGATAATCACTGACCCTGTAATAGCATAGCATAAGCAAGACGCATACTCTGGGGTAGTGTTTTGGTCTAGTAAAACACAACTAAGGTAAAATGTTGAACTCCAGCTGAAGTAGTCCCAGAACCCAAAGTTAAAAATACTGCTGACTCTCAGTAGTTTGGAATAAAGTGGTAACTGATGTTCAGAGGCAATAAACATCATTGAATTCAGCAACATGAGAATTTTTAAAATCCTATTTTTTTCTCAACTGGAAACTTGTGGATGCATATACACCCTTCCCAAGCCTAGGGTGAAATTATTTGATAAAGGAATGCTAAGTAACAATGATGGTGCCAGTGTAAAAGAGGACACAGGGAGAGGAAACTGGGTCAAAACTCACTGCAGTTCACATTTGAACTCAGACTGCCCAAGAACATGGGGCTTAGGTCAGCATGAGTGTGTACCAGCAAGCAGTGGCTCCACGAATGTGGGCACTGGTACATCCAAGGGTTGCAAAGGAAAGTTATAGAAGGGGTCTTGGCCTGAGAGATCTTCTTGGCTATTTGCTTGCATGTTTTACAGATTTCTTGGCAACAATTGGCAACTGCTTTCAATATCCAAGAACCATTCATAAACATCACCAAGCTACAGATTTAATAAGGGATTAGCAAGAATATCACTTTAAGACTCAATTAATGTGTGTGTGCACACATGTGTGTGAGTGTGAAATACATAATAGAAATATTTGCCACATACTCCTGTACTGCTCAAAGGTAATGTATAACTTCAGATAAATTGAGCAGTGTCCTTCCTTCCTACTGCAGTTGGTCACTACTGGTCTGGGGAGGGTGAAAGGTAAAGAGGGAAACCTAGTGCTCTTCACTCATCACCATAGCAACATTTAGAGATACAGGTATCCAACCCAATAGACCAAGTTGAAGAGCAGGAACGATGTAGGGAAAAAGACCCGGGAATATGAGTCCAGCTCCAAGATGTCTATGTGAATACGCCCTTTTCTCCAAGATCCTGATTTGCATTCTTCATAGCAGCAGAAGAAGCTCTGACAGTCTTTGCCATCCAGACACTCATAGACACAGGTATCTTCAAATTCCTGCCAGTACACAGAATTGTTTAAAGTGATCATTGCAGGTGGTGGTGGCCTCATGTCGAGGAGAGAATAGTTCTGTAGGCAACAAGAACAACACAAAAATCATCATGAAATACAATAAGTACAGCCCAAGGTGAATCAAGCAATAGGTGTATGTTATGTCTGTCCTTTAGATAAATAGAATAATGCCATGCCCCTTCCCACACATCCCCCATCTCTGTACTGGACAGTTTGATCTTTGAGAGTTCAATCTGCCAATTCAATATTTGCAAATTTAATGCAAAAAGAGTACAGTGCAGTTTTCAAAACTTGCATATCTCAGATTATTGATGAGGGAGGCTGAGCACATTTTCAGATGTGTATTAACCATTTCAAGTCTCTGTTCTGCCTACTTTTTGATTGATTGGGAGTAAATATGTACATATTGTCTACAAACCCTTAAGTGTTAAGCAGTACATTTAAAATGTGGAGAGATAAATTTGTTTTTTACCTAAGTAGTAAATAGTAAAAACTGTGCTATATAAGAATGATGAGAGAATCTTCTTGTTCCATGTAATTTATGTAAAAAATTAGCTTTCAGTGTGTGGTGGCCAGACACCACTTGTCATATCAAGAGTCACAGCCAAAAATGTGTACAATTGGAATGTTTTATTTTCTACTTCCCAAGCTCTCCTTCTGATGTGGAAAAGTGACTGTAGGGCAGGTAAAGGAGAGAGGATGACTTATGTTCACTCATAAATGAGAGGAATCACTCTTAAACTTTGAGAAGTGGCTTCTCAAAGGGTGAAAGGTAAAGTGCTCTTCACTCATCACCATAGCAACATTTAGAGATACAGGTATCCAACCCAATAGACCAAGTTGAAGAGCGGGAATGATGTAGGGAAAAAGACCTGGGAATATGAGTCCAGCTCCAAGATGTCTATGTGAATATGCCCTTTTCTTCAAGACCCTGATTTGCATTCTTAATAGCAGCAGACTTGTCAATTCTTCAGACACTTGTTTGAGTTCTTCAAAATAACTATGAATTATGTATTAAATTGAAGTCTGTCAAGAGGATATATTTCTAAATTTGAGTGAATAATGTGAAAGAAATAAAAATCATAGTTGCCTTTCTGCTTTAGTGTTATTTGTGCTGGTTGAACTGAGGGACTGAAGTGTGCCAGTGAAAGCAGTGGAGCCTGAAATCAAGGGAGAAGAGGATGCACAAACCCAGTTCTCAGCTGGCTGGCCAGATCCTTTGTCCCTTGCGGGGAGAGAGACCTTTCAGAACTCATTAGAAAGCATCTTGAGTATCTCTTATGCAGTTGGCCCTGCAACATGGATTTCAACAGTGCAGATCCACTTATAGGCAGATATTTTTTTTCCAATAAATATAAGCTCAGTACTGCAAATGTATTTACTTTTCCTTATGATTTTCTTAATAACATTTTTCTCAATCTTATGTTAATGTAAGAATATAGTATATAATACATATAACATACAAAATATATGCTAATCAACTACTTATATTATTGGTAAGGCTTCCACTCAACAGTACACTATGAGTAGTTAAGTATTTGGGGAGTCAGAAGTTATTGACTGCACGGATATTTGACTGCATGTGTTGGGGGTCGGCACCCTTAACCCCTACATTATTGGGTTAACTGTATTTCTTTTAAGGATCAACTATATTTTTATCAAAAACAATTGTTACAATTGTTACAAGGAAACACTGTGCCCCTTTCCTTTTTCTTATGGATGTTAAATTGAATATGTCCATAGAAGTCTGGAGTCAAAAACCAGAGGAAAGCAGGTAAAAGTGTAGAGCATGCAGCCTCACAACTGGTAGCCTATTGGGGCATCCTTTTTTTTTAATAGTTTTTTTTTAATTTTATTATGTTATGTTAATCACCATACATTACATCATTAATTTTTGATGTAGTGTTCCATGATTCATTGTTTGTGTATAACACCCAGTGCTCCATTCAGTACATGCCCTCTTTAATACCCATAGCCAGGTTAACCCACCCCCTACCCCCCTCCCCTCTAGAACCCTCATTTTGTTTCTCAGAGTCCATAGTCTCTCATGGCTCATCTCTTTGGGGCATCCTTTTAATGGCCAGTCAAGAGTGTCATGATGCAGCCTTCTACCTTCCTCCACAATTCTGGGCAATGGACAGAAACAAAAACTTTGTTGTTCTATAGGCTCTACTGTGGACACATTTCTAGGGGTATAAAAATCACCAGGAGGGGTCTGCTGAAAAAAAAAATGTAGTTCGCTGCATTTGAAGATTCTGCATCTTTTTGACAAGCTTCAATCTGAAAAATCTGCCTTTATTAAATAATAATTGCATGTGTGTTTTGACAGTTTTCAGTCAGATATTCATCTTTTTATTTCTTCAAACCTCTGTGCCTGTGTAGTGACACAGAGATGAGTAGCCAGCCATTACTGACAGAGCAGGCCTAAAGGAAGATGTTGACGCAGAAAAGGCATCAGAAGGCTCTGAAGGGGTGGGGACAGCTCACTAAAGATCTAAAGGGTGACAAGAAGAGCTGTAGGCAAATAAGCAGCAAGGTTTCTGGGGTCAAGAGAAACCCCTATTTCACTTCTTCATTTAACAAACTAAAAACTTACGATCGTTGAAACATATACAAGCCTGATCTAATAATTAAGAGAGTTCTATTTATATCTTTATAGCTCACTTTTGAAATAAAACTAATTGCATTTTATAATATTGCAATAAAACTTAGGATGCTAAGAGCCCTAAGCAGCCATATGTTAAATTGCTTAAATACTTTTTTAAATGCATACTTCTCATTTGTCATAAAAATTTCAAACTGTGCTCAAAATGGAGATTTTAATTATTGAGTCCTCAAGGTCACCTGCAGCCAGGTGGGACTGTGACTCATTCTTGCTTTGCCTGCATATATAATGCAGTCCTATGACTTCCCTGGAAATGCTATGCTTCCTGGGTGGCAGGTACTACTGCACATATGAAGTGGTTAGCCTTGCATTTTACATGTTAGGAAACTGAGGCACAGAGATGTTCAGACAGCTTGCCCTAACATGCACATGTGATTGTTAGTAGGACCTGGCTCCTGTCCTGAGCAGCTCAGAGCTGCTCATCTCTGTGGCTGTTGGTGATAGCAGCCCTTTAACCAGCCTATCCCTGTGGATCTTTCAGAATAGTACTGAAGACATTGACAATTATCACCCAACCTTGGAAAACTCTTTATTCGGCTGTTTTATGAACTTTTGTTGAAGATCTCTCCGTGTCTTCTCACCTGGCCTAGAGCCTTTCACTCTGAATTGTTTTTCTATGTACTTTCTTCAAGGCCATTACACTTTGCCTCTTAAAAAAAACAACAAACAATTCTTATAGCTTTATGAAAAATTCTTTTTTCTCTATGTTAAAAAATTCTTTCTTTTGGCAGTATCTTTTCTATACCAAAATGTCAATATTTCTTCTTCCACTCCCAGCCCCCTGGCTATGTGTGGTAAAGTGCTTTCTGGACCTCAGGCTATTGGTTCTGACTTGTCTCTGTTACAGCATCCCCATTCCCAACATTTTCCATTACTTTTCAGTCTGTTGCTATTTGGAAGCATTTGCTGACAAATCTGTATGTTCTCTGTGGCTTCCCACAGCTGTAAAAGTGGCTTCACCACTCACCTTCTGTCAGAACTAAAATGATGCACTTGCAGAGTATAGATAACCAAGCAGTCTCCTTGAAAAAGTATGTTGAAATGCACTAAACATAAATTACTGATCAGCAATTAGAAAACCACGTATGGGTGGGCATAAAGCATTCAGTGTAATTAGTGAATTGAAATGTATAAAGAGATACAAGTTATATATAAATTTTGTTATATAATAAAAAAGGTAGTCCACATCAGCGATTTTAAAACATTTCTCAATTTTTCAATAGTTAGGTTCTTACCTCAAGCCACATACTAAAAATTCAGATGCATTAATAATTAAATATAACAATATTGTAAGTTGTTGAAACTTAACCAATATTTATAGAGCTTAATTTCTCCATATTTCAGTTTTCTCATCAGTAGAATGGGTTGTTTTGAGGATAAAATGAATTGATACATGAAAACACTTAGAATATAGTGTCCAAAAAAGTAAGTGCTCAAAAGAAAGTGAGGGAGAGTTCGATCATTCTGAGCAAGATGCAGAGACCACAAAAGGGAAGACTGATAGATTTGGCAAAGGTGATTTAAAACCATGTGTGCGGAAAAAGCACAAGAAATGAACAGTGACAACATTGCGATTAAACTGAACTAAAACTACATAACAAAAAAACATATTAATATCCTTAATTATTCGGTATGTAACTATATAAGTTTTATGTCATATAAAATACAACATACATAATATATAGTATAAGTAACTGGCAGATCGTTACTTTAAAAAAGTTAAAAGACAAAAAAATTAAAAAGGTTATATAAAAATTTTTCATAAAAGTCAAAAGACATAAAAACAAGTCACAAAAACAGAAATGCAAATAAAAAATAAACAAACGAAAATATTCAACTTTATCAGTAATCAAAGAAATGCTAAGGGAATAGTTTGCAGAAGCCAGTTTTCTGTTTGGCTATCAAACCTGTACAGGGAGAGTTCTGGGAGGTGGGTGTTCCACACTGCTGATGGAGCCAAGCAACCCTTTTGGCCCAGCCATTTTGCTTCTAGGAATTTATATTAAGTTAATAGTCACAGGTTTATACAAAACTGTGGTGATAAGAATATGTATAAAAGTGAGAAGGTGTGGATTAGTCCAGTATCCAACCAAGATTGTCTATGCATCAATCATGAACATATAATGCATCATTAAAATGATTCTGTAAAATAATATTTGTAATATAGAAAATTATTCATAATATATTTTGAGTTAAAAAACAGGAATATGTATATATATGCTAATCCTTAGGTAGAAGGATTATGATTAATTTTTCCCTTTATTTTCCAAATTGGATATTTAAAAAGTATACACATTTTTGAAGGGGTTATATACATTACTCATTGTTTTTCAATACATGCATACATAAACAATAACATATCATTCAATCTTAGTTTAAAAGAGTTCTCAGAAATATTTGCACCTTCAATGCTATACATACGGAGGGGGCTTGTAGGCTTATTCTCTCATGAATCCATCTTGAGGAATCTGGATGTAATAACTACAAGAAAAGCAGAAAAAAATAATTAGAAAACTTCTTTGGAAATCTGCATCATAGATCACCTTCATTAAGAGCAATCTTTGAGGTATGATTACATCAATCCATGTCACTGGTAGGTGAAGCTGAAGAGGTGCATTTGGGTCATATTCATATCTTCAGAATATCTGTCTTGTTTTTTTGACATCTTTTTGAAGTAGCTATTTATATAACATTGTATAAGATCCTTAGGAATAAGGATCATTTATTGCAAACTATCCTCCCACTACTTTCCCAGAAAATCTTTGCTACCAGAACTCACCGATGTTTTCTTCTTAGTGGTAGTTGGTTTTCTACAACTTGAATAGTAGTTGAGGGTGGCGTACTCCATCAGAGCAGCAAAGACAAATAAGAAGCAAACGGTCACGAAGAGATCCATGGCAGTCACATAGGACACACGGGGCAAGGAATTCCTGGCAATGGTGCTGAGCGTGGTCATGGTCAGCACTGTGGTGATGCCTGTGCAGGGGATAGTTATCAAGTTGTAAAAGGAACCATACAAAATTCCTCCACTCCAACAGTGTTTTATTTTTAGGTCAATCCTTCCTGACATTACATAAATATAATAATACTTTAATTTTAATGTCTATATAATTTTGCAAGCAACATTTCCATAACATTTTTTATCATAATCCATACATTAACATTAAAATACCTGAATTAAGTCAACACCTTTCAATTTATTCAGAAATTTTCAAATTGTTTCACATTTTGTCTTTTAAATATTTTTTAAATAACTGAGGGTTCTAGAGGGGAGGGGGTGGGGGGATAGGTTAGCCTGGTGATGGGTATTAAAGAGGGCACGTTCTGCGTGGAGCACTGGGTGTTATACACAATGAATCATGGAACACTACATCAAAAACTAATGATGTAACATATGGTGATTAACATAACATAATAAAAAAAATTACACACACACACACAAAAGATAGTTTGCAGTCCTCCATACATTCTGTCTGTTCCACATCTCACACTGTTCTTCTGTCCAGATAAACTGTTTCCTTTCTTATTTTTTCTTTCCGCAATTTATAAATTCCCACCTTTCTTTAAGACCCAGCTGAAGTACCTCTCTTAATGGGGTGGCATTGCTTATAACACCCCAGACAGAGTTGATAACATGCAAGACTGCAATACTCTTACCTTCTATATGCCTGGTTTCTGCATTAGCACAGAGAATTGCATGTTTTATAGTCTTTGTGGTCTGTCTCTCAATAAATTGTGTGATCATTACAAACAAAACTGTACCTTGCTTATCTTTGCTTACTTGTCATCAAGCATTGTGCTTAGCACATTTTAGGCATTTCAATGAATGCTTCACATGGAATGTATTGATTCATTGATTAATTAGTTAATTAATAATAGTGTTGGTCTGACTTTGACTATTTTATATATATGTGTCAATACTAAAGATTATTTATTTATTTATTTATTTTAGTTTTAAGATTTTATTTATTTATTTGACAGAGAGAACACACAAGCAGGGGGAGCAGCAGAGGGAGAGAGAGAAGCAGGCTCCCCACTGAGCAGGGAGCCTGACGTGGGGCCCGTTCCCAGATCCTGGGATCATGACCTGAGCCAAAGGCAGATGCTTAACCAACTGAGCCACCCATGCGCCCCAACAGTGGTGACTTCTTATGAGAGTAGACATTATTTTTGGTGAGGTTGGAGGCTGTGGTGAAAGAATACTTATAGTACTGTTTGTAATGCTTTAATGTTTTCACAAGGAGCAGGTATCTACATATTACTTGGGTAAGGAACACATCAACTTGTTTTAATGTTCCAAACTTATCAAATACATGAGCACACACTCCTTGTATGGGAAACAAGGTGAATAGCATGACTGTACAAGGTGAATATAATTAAAAAAAAATGCAAGTTCGCTTTTGGAATCAGCAAGATCGGTAGGCAGTCTACTGCACTAGTCTGTACAAGAGACAGGAGTGGGTGAACCAGAGCACTGGCAACAGAAAGGGAGGGAAGGATTTAAGATGTTTGGCAGGTTGAAGATACAGCAGAAAGGAAAATTAATGAACCCTGAATAAAGGAACTCTGAATGGATTGTTTCCAGGGTACAATGGAGCAATTAGCCTTGAACTGCAAATGAAGATTTGGAGTGGCTTTTGAGGAAATGAACAAGGGAGTTGACCATGGACATTTTGGGTTAAAACTGCTTAAATGCTAATCAATAGAAGCTAGTTAAATAATTTAGGGTAGATCCATAAACTGCTGGGTTTTCATTTAAAGAATAAGATGGAATTCATTCACATTTCAAAAGATCTCTAAGGCAGAGTGATTAAAAGAAAAAAAGCAAGTCAGAGAATACTATATGCCCAAATAGAAAAATATACATGTATTTCTAAAAGTCTGGAGAGAAATCAGGTTACCCGTAGAGTGGTTTCCCAGACAACAGAAAAGGAAATGATAAAAAAATATAAAATTAAAAATTAAAAAAAGAGGAATGGGACTTAGCTGGGAAAAGCGAACTTGCATTTTTTTTAAATACTAAAGATTTAAACAGAGACTATGGAAAAGAATCAGAAAACAGACATATATGTGATGGATGGTTTAAAAGGAAAGACAAATTAAAAAAAGAAGGGAGGCTACTAACGTGAAGAAGAATGAAATTACTGGGTGATGATTATACAAAAGGAGTTAAGGCTAACTCTCCTCTAGATGAGCTCCTGTAAAATCAGAACCTGCTAGAGCTGCTGGACAGGCAGGCTAGTGACATGGACTCTGGAATCATAGGAATATTGACCTAACACTCACTACTTCTGTGCTTGGATGAGAATACTATAAAATATCTACCTAGCAGTAATACTCCGTGATTGGGTAGACATGATGGATAAATACACATTAGTTCCCACCTTTGCTGAGCATCACAACTCCTAAACAGTGCTTCCCTGCATCTCCTCAGGGAGGTTAGCCAGGGCCAGTTGGAGAATGAGGCTAACAGCATAAGGTGGACAGCTTAGCCCCGTGTAAAATGATATTGACCTGGAAGTCAAAGCCCTCAGCCTTGCTCTGGGCCTTCTCAGCATTTGGTCATGTAAAATTACCTACCTTCTTTGAATCTGTTTCTTTAATCAGTACAGTGAAAACAGAATGCCAGGCTCTCCTTACTGTAGGTGGGAAAAAATGCTGTGTAAAAAGTCTACACTGATGGTAGATGTGTTTTTATAAAAATAATGATTTTGTAATAAATATCCAATTTAACTTAAAAAAATATGGTGACTATGTCATGTCTACAGAATATGTAGGTAGGAATTTTTTCACTAAATTTGGGGATTTTAACCTAATTTCTTAGAAATTTTTTATTGCATTCATTTTCTTTTCTCATTATGGAACCCCAGTTATAGTTATACATCTTCATATTGTCCTACAGATCATTGAGGCTTTGTTCATTTTTCAAAATCTTTTTTTTAAGATTTTATTTTATTTATTTGACAGAGAGAGAGAGAGAGACAGCGAGAGAGGGAATACGAGCAGGGGGAGGGGTAGAGGGAGAAGCAGGCTTCCGCAGAGCAGGGAGCATGATGCGGGGCTCAATCCCAGGACCCTGGCATCATGACCTGAGCCGAAGGCAGTCGCTTATTGACTGAGCCATCCAGGCACCCCTTAAAATCTTTTTATCCCTCTCTTCTTAAGATTAGATAAATTTTATATGATGGTCTTCAGTTACACATGACCTTTTATTTCTGCCATCTTCAATCTACTATTAAGCCCAGTTAGTGAATTTTTCAATTCAACTATTATACATTCATTCCAGAGTTTACTTTTTAAAATACTTTACCTGCTGTGATTATCCATCTGTTCATTCATTAACATTATTTTTTCCTGTAAGTCCTTTAACATTGTTATAATAGGGGCTTTAAAACTCATGTCTGCTGATTCAACACCAGATTTGTCTTTTTATATTGATTATTTTTTTCTTGATCATGGGTCACATTTTTCTGCTTCTAAGAATGCCTAATTATTTTTTATTGCATACTCAATATTGTGGATGATACATTACAAAGATTATGAAGTATATTATCCTTTTTTAAACCATGTTAAATGCTTTCTTATGACAGTTAATTTACTGGTGGTTCTCATTGATCTTGTTATGGCTTGGTTTAAGCTTTATTTAGAGGGGGTCTAGAGTACTCCTTTCATCTTAGGCACAGCTTTTTCTGGTGTCTCAACTAAATATTCTGGTGTTAATGACATTTCTCCACTCTTCTGGACTGTAAATCTATTATCTTCCAGCATTATGTATTTCTAGTATCTCTATCTCCTCAATGCCCCCGTGGTGACTCTTTGACAGGACTTTCATAGCTTCAAGTTGTGTAACCATTACTACATATTATACTGTTTGGAAGCTGATTTTTCAAGTGATGCTTACTATGACACCTGGCATTTGTAATTGTGCAGTCATAAGCCCAAGAATAGTTACTAAATTTGCGTTGTGACTTTGCTGGATGATTTATCAATTCTATTATGTATTTTCTATAAACATGCAAAACTAACACTGGTGGGGGCATTACAGGCTAGTTTATCTTGATCAAAAAGTACTTAGTTGGTTGAACAAAGAATAAAGTAACAAATACAGAAAAAACACCATGTAATATGAGAGACTTTGCAAGGATTTTGAAATTGGGGGAGCTCCCTCTTCTGAAAAACATTTTTAGGGAAAACAACCTTTATATTCAGTCTTATATAATCTGTTTTCACAAATCAAAATATTGAAAGTTAGGTAATACTCCTATCATAAAGAAAAATTGATAGAAAAATGTTGCACAATTCTAAAACCACTGGAATTTAGTGTTTTATTAAGAGGACTTTGGGGGTCAGAGGAAAACTCATGAGAAGACTTTGAGCTTTAGTGTGTAGATTGCAGCTGAAAAGAATGATCACTTTCTTGTTTGATGATAAAGTTGCTATAGACAATCAGAACTTTTGTTATTGAGAGACTATTTTACTGATATTATGTCTTTAGTCCTCAAAAGTGTGTGAAAAATTGTGTCTTTTTATACTATTGTAATGAGACTTTTCAGGGTGGCAGATTCCTACGATGTGACTAATTTTTATGATGACATCATCCTTAGAGCATAATATCAGATGATGCAATTGATTTGTTCTTAATCTCTAACCCCAACTTATTTTAAGTGGCACACTTGGAATTCTATTGTCAGAAAGAAGAGTCTAACTTGACTACTTGAAACAATCTAAGCATAGTTTAAGGAGCCCTCAAATTAGATCAATTACATTTGAACTAAGTCTCTTTCACTGGAAGTATTTTTATGAATAGTTCTGTATTAATATTATACAAAATGGTGGGAAAGTTTTGTTTTTGTTTTTGTTTTTGAAACTCACCTAATGCTGTTCTTGCTGGTGTAGCATCTTTTTTGATCCAAAATGACACCCAGGATAAAACCACAGTCAGTATACAGGGAATGTATGTTTGAATAGTGAAGTATCCCATTCTTCTACTCAATTCAAAATATATGGTCATGACAACATAATCACCTGTAATAAAATATTGTCAAAAGTAAAACAACTTTCTTTGATTAAAAAATAATTCAGGGAAATAATTTTGTTAAATGTATGACTTGGATAAAAATATACAACTACAATAAGATCAAACTGTGAAAAAAGGTCAAAATACTGGTGTTCTTAAACTTAATTTTCATAAACTTTATTTTATCCATGGCTGTGCAAGACATTTTAGTGGTCACTGGAAAAGACAAACAAACATATTAATTGATAGAGGAGACAGACATGCACATCTATTCTGTGATAGACCATTACTTAATGAGCTATTATTGCTTGGGTCCATCTGTATGTTTCATGTTTAAAATCAAGCGTAACATAAAATCCATCAAGCAGATCCATAGTTATTTTGTTTTTTCAATAGTAACAAAGCTAAACATAAACTTTAATACATAAATTTGTGTAACAGTTTTATATTTCTATGTTATAGCATGATTTTAGCTTATCAACCTTGTATTTTATATTTTATTTAACATTTTTATGTTGATCTTAGATTCCTTTCATGGCTCCAGCAGTTAGGCTGTGCCAACCCAGGACACAAAGAGAAGAAATCATTTTATGACATTCTGCTTCCTCCTACTACAGCAAAGCCACACCATAAAAGAGTTGTTACTAGAGAGTCCATAAGATTCCCTGAAAGGTTAAGAGAGGGTGCACGCTAAATACATTAGACATTTTATTCCAAAATCATCTCTATTTATGCCCTTTCTAGGCAACCTCCTGTTGAGAGCAGGTCTGTCCCCTTTCTCCCACCTGACCTTCACTCTTCAACATGCTGGATTCAGCTTTTTGGCACTTGAAATTCACCATGTCCAGACCTGAACTATCATCTTCCCCCACACCAATGCCTGCTCTTCTCTCACCAAACCCAAGTCCTTCTCACTATGCAAGGCGGAAATCCAGAAGCCACCTGTGACTCCTCCTTTTCCCTTCTTCATTTCCTGCATTGCCCTTAATTCTTTTTCCCACAAGTGCCAGATTCTATCACAGCTCCCACCTATCTCCTAACAACTAGCCCTTTTCCACTCCAGACCATTCCATGTCCTACCATCAAAAGGATCATTCTAAAACACAAATATCAGGATATCTCTTTCATAATCCTTCCTTAGCATCTTGCTACTCTTGTATTATTGTCATGACTTTATTATGGTCTATACCATTCTGCATGCAATGCCCCTTGCCCATTCTGTATGCAATGCCCCTTGCCCCTTCCAAAGGAAGTCTTTGCACTCTGGACATCAGAGTCTCCCCAGGTCCTCAGATATACAAAGATCCTTCCCCATGGATCAATAAATCTCTTTTCATCTGCCTAGGGTGCTCTTCTTTTCCTTTCCCCTGCATCCCAATAGTTCCATTCACCTTTGAATCTCAGCTTAGAAATCACTTAGTTTACCAGGAAGTCCTCACTGAGCCCCTCCCAACAACTCTTATTAATTCATTTCCATAATTGCTAATATATTTTTCAGAGCAATAAACTGGTTAGGTTATAGAATATATCTCTCTTGTTTACCAATATTACTTAATGATAAATGATTGATTAGTGTTTGTTTAATGAAAAGATCATAATGAAAGTCCCATTTTTACTTAAGAAGATTGACAGGGAGACTATATTGAGCCCATATGAAAACTGCCTTTCAATAATTAGAATTTTTTTGTGGTGTTCTGTTGTAGCAATATTCAGGATGGTTGATAGAAACATCAATATTGAGATCATTTTCCAAGAAAGGCTTAAAATTTTAAGCAAATTAACATTTCAGTACAAAGAAATCAGAATGATTAACCTGAAGCAATCAAAAGACACAAAGATATTTTTCTAATATGAATGCCAAGTTACATCATTTCCTGGGGAAATATTATTGAATTATGTGTGATACTTAAATGCCTATTAATTTTTACATAAAATTTCAATTAAAAGCCAAGCAGAAAACAAGTGTAGACAGAAAAACAAAACATAATAAATCAGTTATGAACACAGCCTCAATGGAATATCCAGAGTTGAATAATTTCTTCAGCTACCATTGTAGGTTTCTGAGAAAGATAAAGAGGGACAATTTCAGAGCAGACACACAATTCATTTTAGCAAATCTATATGCTTCCCCCCAACCTAAAGTAAATGGACTCTCTACACCTGTGCTCAACATACACCTTTGCCTGACTCAGAGATCTGTTGAATGTCCCATTATCAGGTATGAAGGACAGATGGACTGTCAGGGCCACATTCTGGGGCCTGGTCCTATAACTAGTGGTTTTTGGTGAGGTTTTGGGACACTCCCCAAGAAGCAGTTCCAGAGAGGGAGGAATTGTGGGCTCTAGCCCATTGCCCCACACAAGACCAACACATAGCCAATTTGCCACTCATCCTAAATTGGAAGGAAGGGGCCATGGGGTCCTAATTTTCAGATGCATCACATGTTTCAGTATATACTTAATTTGTTTGTGTAGGCTTGAGGCAAGGAGAGGAAGCAAAAACCCTCAGAGGTAGCAAAAATCCTTCCCTATATCTATAAACATGTGGTTGAAAAGTTCTTCAGAGTGGCCAAGTACATGCCTAAGTTATATGTGCCATTAGTTTTCGGGCTCTTGGCTCAAGAAAAATGTAGTTCTATCTGCTCCGCTTCTGTAAGTGTACATATACCCACACAGATACATTCCCACACACAGACACTCACACATCGCCATGGACCCAGTCTGTTCCAACTTGGGTGTGAAGTCTCAGCTCCTGCTTTGTGTTCCTTGGAGGCTTCCCCCCCACCCCCGTAATGTTTTCCCATGCACTCTTATCAATGTGCAGCTTTCCTAATGGAATTCATGAACTGGACAAGAATGGTTTTGGTTTTCTGTGATCAGTTCTTTCTAAACCAAAGTTTCCTGGGTTTTTGGTTGACTCTTATGACAGATAATAGGGATCTAGAACCCACGGAGGTCTCCAGAGTTCACCCTGGAATGTGCTTGATGCCCACTTCCCCAGGGGAAAATGGAACAGAAACAGTTGGGGAGGGACTGAGAAGCTTCTCTTTGATCCATCAAGGTAAAAAAAAGTCATCTTGGGCCTAGTGGAATTATAAGAACAAGTTGCTCTTTGCCAGTAGTTCACTTGTGTGCGTGTGTGCGTGTGTGTGTGTGTGCGTTTCCTGAGCCAATGTAAAGAAAAATATGTGAAAACGTTGAAGGCTTTTTGGGAGAGCATGTGTAGTACTATTTTTTAGCACAATGGCACATATTTATGAAATAAAAATTTATTAAGCTAATACTGTGTTTCATGAAGTTGGAAGTACAAAGATTAATAAGATACAGAAAGTTCCCTCAAAGCTAAAGACTAGCCAGCTGCATCTTCCGTAATTTACCCCAGCATCGTTTCCAGAAAGAACTATTATAAATCATTATTTACTCCATGTCATAGATAACTTTGTTTATTTATTATATCTTAGGCACCAAAAACTTCCTTTGAATCTCTTTTATTTTATTTTTATTTTATTTTATGTTAGTCACCATACAATACATCATTAGTTTTTGATGGAGTGATCCACAATTCATTGTTTTCATATAACACCCAGTGCTCCATGTGGTACATGCCCTCGTTAATACCCATCACCCGGCTAACGCATCCCCCCACCCCCTACCCTCTAAAACCCTCAGTTTGTTTCTTAGAGTCCATAGTTTTTCATGGTTCATCTCTCCCTCCGATTCCCCCCCTTCATTTTTCCCTTCCTTCTAATGTCCTCCATGCTATTCCTTATGTTCCACAAATAAGTGAAACCATATGATAATTGACTTTCTCTGCTTGACTTATTTCACTTAGCATAATCTCCTCCAGTCCCATCCATGTGGATATAAAAGTTGGGTATTCATTCTTTCTGATGGCTGAGTAATTATCCATTGTATATATGGACCCCATCTTCTCTATCCATTCATCTGTTGAAGGGCATTTCAGCTCTTTCCACAGTTTGGCTATTGCGGACTTTGCTGTTATGAACATTGGGGTGCATATGGCTATTCTTTTCACTGCATCTGTGTCTTTGGCATAAATACCCAGGAGTGCAATTGCTGAATTTCTTTTAAACATCATTGTTATTTCTCCCAATTTGCTCTCCTTCTGATGGCCATGTCTTCTAACCCCCTCACAGAGGTATCTTCCCTTGGTCTCCTTTCAAAATATCCCAAGTTAATAGCCATCAAAAGCCAGCCAAGGCCTGGTAATTAGCAAGCAATGTTCAGTACAAAAAAAAAGTTTGCCATGGGAAGACTTGTCTTTTCTTTTGTTTATGACATCTGTTCATGAAATTAAATTCTTCATTTTAAGGAATTAAATCTATCAACCTTTTATGTTATTGTTAGTGCTGTTGAGAATCTGTTTCTTATCCTAAAATCATGAAGATATTGTATTGTTTTTGTCTATAAGTTTTGTTTTTATTTTTAGATGTAGTTGATTCTTCTTTAAATTAAGTTTCTTAAATTCCATGATCAGTTGTCACAAAATCATTCATTGTCACCCTCAGTCATCCACAATGCCATCTCACATGTCCATATAGGTATGGATGTGTTTTATTCATGTATCTATATATATATGGATCTATTTCTACATGTCGATTCCTGCACAATCACCACATTATCTT
Organism: Callorhinus ursinus; assembly: GCF_003265705.2. Classification (NCBI taxonomy): domain Eukaryota; kingdom Metazoa; phylum Chordata; class Mammalia; order Carnivora; family Otariidae; genus Callorhinus; species Callorhinus ursinus. Next base: position 1,592,512 of record NW_027397140.1, read on the forward strand.
AATTATTAAAACTGGGAAACACACCCTTAAATGACCCCAAATTAATCACACTCTGGTACAATTCTCTCATCTTGAGTGTAAGAAGAACCTGTGATTTTGTTTTAACCAAAAGAATGTAACTTGTCACTTCCTTGATCAGGTTACTTTAGAGAGCAAAGGTGAATAGATTTTGAGATCTGTTGATTTTAAGCTAATCCAAAGAGAAATTATCATGGGTGGACCTAAGGATTGGGACTTTCCTGAACAGAGATTCTCCTTCTGGTCTTGAAGAAGTGAGCCACCATTAGCTCTACAGCTACAAATAATAAACTCTGTGAACCACCTAATGAGTTTAGAAGTAGGTTCTTCCTTAGTCAAGCCTCCAGATGAGAATGAAGCTCAGCCAATTGCAGCCTTATGAGAGCCTAAACAAAGGACCAAGCTAAGCCAAATCCATGCTTTTTACTCACAGAAACTGTGGAATTATAAATGTTTTATTTTAAGTCACTACATTTGTGGTAATCTGTTACACAGAAATGAAAAATTAAGGGAGAGTGACATCAACAAGATGGCCAAATAAGATGTCCCTCAAACATATTCCCCCTCAATAACACTAATTTGGCATCCATCCATCTTTGTGCCTTTATGGGATCTGTGGGATCCAAGTAGGAGACTATGAAATCCTGGTGTTATTCAAGAATGAAGACAGCCATTTTGAGAAAACAGACTTTTACTGAGGCAACTGACTCATTGAATCTAAAAACAGCTCTGTTCACCTGAGGACTCATCTACAGCCTCACTTGTAATTGGTTCTGTTGCTAGCACCATATGCCAAGGGACCCATGAAAAGTCACACCTACTGTGTGTGGGGTAATTGGCATATAGAACCTCAATCCCAGCTGTGGACCATAAAATGGCTCATGAAACAGCTCTAGCCCTGTTGGTCACTATCTGGGAGTCTCTGAAGAATACTGACTTAGACATTCATCCACAGATAAGAGAGCCTTTGTGGAAATCCAAAAGTCAATGGAGATGTTAAAGCACACTGCTAGAGCAAAAAATCTGGGACTGGACACATTTAAGAGGAATAGTTTGACTTTAGCCATATCACCCATCCCCCAAAGCAGCACAGCTCAGTGACAAGAGAGATTTTGGTCTGTGATTTCTCCCACAGGGGAAAGTGAGAAAGTGTGACTTAGTGCCTGGCTTCCCCAGCTGTGTGGGGTGCTGCTAATGAGGCCCATTTCTCTCTCCTCTCACACAGAATGCTGAGTCCTGAGCTGCATGCATGGAGGGTGGTGAGCACTGAGGGAATAGCAGCCAGGGCTTGGAATGGAATATAATAAAGGGACACAGATCCTGCTAACAGTCTCATGGATTCTATCAGGAGGTTTGCCAACAAGTTGCTGGGGAAACCTCACCTATGGACCTCCCTAACTGGACCACAGGCCCCTCTAGTGCTCTGTGTACCACCTCCTCCCCCAACAGTGGCTAGCTCCCTGTGGGCATTCTCAGTAGTGGTGAGAGCAAGCTTTAGCAAATGGCTAGTGAGCATACACAGAAAGCTCGCCCAAATCCGTAGGCCCGGGAGAAACTACAAGCTTGAGCACTCAGCAAAGCACTAAGGAAAGCAAAAAAGAGGCTGTGAGCACCCGCTATGGCTTTTCCCGATTGAAAGAAGGCATACAAGTTTAAATATTATGTCAGGAGGAAGGAAAGATGGCGGAGGAGTAGGGGACCCTATTTCAACTGGTCCCTGGAATTGAGCTGGGTATCTACCAGACCACTCTGAGCACCCACGAAATCAGCCTGAGATGTAAGAAGATCTGGATCTCTACAAACAGAATATCCTGGGTGGTTGGTTTTGAGGTACAAAATGGGGAGCCTAGATTCCACAGGCAGATACTGAAGCATATAAACGGCAGTGGGAGGGAGCCTGGCCATGGGTATCCTACACCGCCGGTGAGTGACAGCCTCATGCCCTGGGGACGGGGCACAGACTCTCAGACTGGTAGCAGTGGGAAAAGGACTTTAGGGCAGCCCCCATGGCAGAAACCCAGAGCAGCAGGGTCGCACATGCGAACTGGAAGCCGCTGGCAGTTTTAGAAGCACAAAGGGCAGAGACATGCCCCAACCTGGAGGCAGGACTGGGAGTGCTGCAGAGGGGCGCACAACCCAGCACACTGCAGTTTATAGCAGCACAGACAGAAATGGAGACAGTGTGGCCTGGAGAGCTCACTGAAGAACAAACTGTGATCTCTCTGTTCTGAGGCAGAGGGTTGGAAACAGTCTCTTCTACCATGACTCACAGAAGAGATGCAGAAAGCCACCAGGGAAAACCGCCAGAGAACAAAAGCCCCCAAAACCTGATTCCCACTGAGCCCATCCCTTGCCACAGGGGGGCAGGGTAACTCTGCCCAAACAGGGCTGCCTGAGTAACAGCATGGCAGGTCCCTCCCCCAGAAGACAGGCTGGGAAAACAAGAGGCCACCAACCCTAAGGTCCCTAGAAAACAGGTGCATCTTGCTTGGGTTATGGTCAATAATTTGGACTCTATACATTCCCTCAACCACCCATCAACAGAATGACTAGGAGGAGGATTGCCCCAAATAGAAAGGACTCAGAGATTATGACTTATGCCGCAGATTTACAAATGGATGCAGATATAACCAAGATGTCAGAGATGGAATTCAGGCTAGCAATTGTGAAGACAATAGCTAGAATGGAGAAATCAATTAATGGCAACATAGAGTCTCTAAGAGCAGAAATGAAAGCTGAACTGGCAGAACTTAAAAATGCTATCAATGAGATCCAATCTAATCTAGATAATCTAAGAGCTAGGGTAAGTGAGGCAGAGAACAAATAAGCGACCTGGAAGACAATTTAATAGATAAAAAGGAGAAAGAGGAGGCCAGGGAAAAACAACTCAGAATCCATGAAAATAGAATCAGAGAAATAAGTGACACCATGAAGCGTTCCAATGTCAGAATTATTGGAATCCCGGAGGAAGTGGAGAGAGAGAGAGGACTAGAAGATGTATTTGAGCAAATCATAGCTGAGAACTTCCCTAATCTGGGGAATGAAATAAACATTCGTGTCCTAGAGGCAGACAGGACCCCTCCCAAGATCAAGGAAAACAGGCCAACACCCCAGCATGTAATAGTAAAACTCGCAAATCTTAGAATGAAGGAAACCATCTTAAGGGCAGTTAGGGGGAAGAGATTCCTTACGTACAGAGGGAGGAACATCAGAATAACATCAGACCTATCCACAGAGACCTGACAAGCCAAAAAGGCCTGGCAAGACATATTCAGGGTACTAAATGAGAAGAACATGCAGCCAAGAATACTTTATCCGACAAGGCTGTCATTTGGAATGGATGGAGAGATGCAGAGCTTCCAAGACCAGCAGAAACTGAAAGAATATGTGACCATATTAAGGGGGGTTTATAAAAGGAGAAAGACCCCAAGAGTGATATACAACAGAAATTTACAAAGACAATCTATAAAAACAACGTCTTCACGGGCAACATGATGACAATTAATTCAAATTCTTCAATAATCACTCTCAACATGAATGGCCTAAATGTTCCCATAAAATGGCACAGGGTTGCAGATTGGATAAAAAGACAGGACCCATCCATATGCTGTCTACAGGAGACTCATTTTGAACCTAAAGATACATCCAGACTGAAAGTGAAGGGATGGAGATCCATCTTCCATACCAATGGACCTCAAAAGTAAGCTGGGGTAGCAATTCTTATATCAGACAAATTAGATTTTAAACTGAAATCTGTAGTTAGAGACACAGAAAGACACTATATCATTCTTAAAGGGTCTATCCAACAAGAAGATCTAACAATTGTAAATATCTATGCCCCCAACATGGGAGCAGCCATCTACATAAGCCAACTGTTAACCAAAATAAAGAGTCATATTGATAACAATACGTTAATTGTAGGAGACCTCAATACTCCACTCTCAGTAATGGACAGATCATCTAAGCAGAAAATCAACAAGGAAACAAGAGCTTTGAATGATACACTGGACCAGATGGACCTCATAGATATATACAGAACATTCCACCCTAAAACAACAGAATACTCATTCTTCTCGAGCACACATGGAGTTTCTCCAGAATAGACCACATACTGGGTCACAAATCAGGTCTCAACTGGTACCAAAAGACTGAGATTATTTCCTGCATGTTCTCAGACCATAGTGCTTTAAAACTGGAACTCAATCACAAGAAAAAATTTGGAAGAAATTCAAAAACTTGGAAGCTAAAGACCACTCTGCTCAAGAATGTTTGGGTCAACCAGGAAATCAAAGAACTTAAACAATTCATGGAAATCAATAAGAACAAAAACATCAGTCCAAAACCTATGGGATACTGCAAAGGCAGTCCTAAGGGGGAAATACATAGCCATCCAAGCCTCACACAAAAAAATAGAAAAATCCCGAATTCACCAACTAACTCTACACCTTAAAGAACTAGAGAAAAAGCCACAAACGATGCCTAAGCCATGCATTAGAAGAGAAATAATTAAGATTAGAGCAGAGATCAATGAATTAGAAGCCAGAAACACAGTAGATCAGATCAAGGAAACTAGAAGTTGGTTCTTTGAAAGAATTAATAAGATTGATAAAACAGTGGCCAGACATATACAAAAGAAAAGAGAAAGGACCCAAATTAATAAAATTGTGAATGAAATGGGAGAGATCAGAACTAACACCAAGGAAATAGAAACAATTATTAGAAATTATTATCAACAACTATATGCCAATAAACTGAGCAATCTGGATGAAATGGAGGCCTTCCTGGAAACTTATATGCTGCCAAGACTGAAAAAGGAAGAAATTAACAACCTGAATAGGCCAATAACCAGTAACGAGATTGAAGCAGTGATCAAAAACCTCCCAAAAAACAAGAGTCCAGGGCCTGATGGATTCCCTGGGAATTCCAGCAAACATTCAAAGAAAAAATAATACCTGTTCTACTGAAGCTGTTTCAAAAAATAGAAGCAGAAGGAAAACTTCCAAACACATTCTATGAGGCCAGCATTGCCTTAATCCTCAAACCAGCCAAAGACCCCATCAAAAAAGAGAATTTCAGACCGATATCCTTGATGAATATGGATTCCAAAAACCTCAACAAAATCCTAGCTAATAGGATCCAACAATACATTAAAAGGATCATCCACCACGACCAAGTGGGATTTATCCCCGGGATGCAAGGGTGGTTCAACATTCGCAAATCAATCAATGTGATAGAACACATTAATAAGAGGAGGAAGAAGAACCATATGGTCCTCTCAATTAACGCAGAAAAAGCATTTGACAAAATACAACAACTTTTCCTGATTAAAACTCTTCAGAGTATAGGGATAGAGGGAAGATTCCTCAAGTTCATAAAATCCATCTATGAAAAACCCACAGCGAATATCATCCTCAAAGGGGAAAAGCTGAGAGCCTTTCCCTTAGGATCAGGAACACATCAAGGATGCCCACTCTCGCCACTATTGTTCAACACAGTACTAGAAGTCGTAGCAACAGCAATCAGACAACAAAAATAAATAAAAGGTATTCAAACTGGCAAAGAAGAAGTCAAACTCTCTCTTTTCACAGATGACATGATACTTTATGTGGAAAACCCAAAAGACTCCACCCCCAAATTACTAGAACTCATACAGCAATTCAGTAATGTGGCAGGATACAAAATCAAGGCACGGAAATCAGTTGCTTTCTTATACACAAACAATGCAACTGTAGAAAGAGAAATTAGAGAAACGATTCCATTTACAATAGCACCAAAAACCATAAGATATCTCGGAATAAACCTAACCAAAGAGCGAAAGGATCTATACTCTAGGAACTACAGAACACTCATGAAAGAAATTGAAGAAGACACAAAAAGATGGAAAAATATTCCATGCTCATGGATCAGAAGAATAAACATTGTTAAAGTGTCTATGCTACCCAGAGCAATCTACACCTTCAATGCCATCCCGATCAAAATTCCAATGACATTTTTCAAAGTGCTGGAACAAACAATCCTAAAATTTGTATGGAATCAGAAAAGACCACAAACTGCCAAGGAAATGTTGAAAAAGAACAACAAAGCTGGGGGCATCACGTTGTCCAATTTCAAGCTCTATTACAAAGCTGTGATCACCAAGACAGCATGGTACTGGCACAAAAACAGACATATAGACCAATGGAAGAGAATAGAGAACCCAGATATGGACCCTCAACTCTACGGTCAAATAATCTTTGACAAAGCCAGAAAAAACATGCAGTGGAGAAAAGACAGTCTCTTCAATAAATGGTGCTGGGAAAATGGGACAGCCACATGCAGAAGAACGAAACCCGACCATTCTCTAACACCATACACAAAGATAAACTCAAAACGGATGAAAGACCTCAATGTGAGACAGGAATCCATCAAACTCCTAGAGGAGAACATAGGCAGTAACCTCTTTGACACAGCAACTTCTTTCAAGATACATCTCCAAAAGCTAGTGAAGCAAAAGCAAAAATGAACTTTTGGGCCTTCATCAAGATAAAAAGCTTCTGCACAGCAAAGGAAACAGTCAACAAAACAAAGAGGCAACCCAGAGAATGGGAGAAGATATTTGCAAATGACACTACAGATAAAGGGCTGCTATCCAAGATCTATAAAGAACTTCTCAAACTCAACACCCAAAAAACAAATAATCAAGTCAAAAAATGGGCAGAAGATATGAAAAGACACTTCTCTGAAGAAGACATACAAATGGCTAACAGACACATGAGAAAATGTTCACCATCATTAGCCATCAGAGAAATTCAAATTGAAACCACATTGAGATACCACCTTACACCGGTTAGAATGGCAAAAATGGACAGGTAAAGAAACAGCAAATTTTGGAGAGGTTGTGGAGAAAGGGAAACCTTCTTACACTGTTGGTGAGAATGCAAGTTGGTATAGCCACTTTGGAAAACAGTGTGGAGGTTCCTCAAAAATTTAAAAATAGAGCTACCCTATGACCCAACAATTGCACTCCTGGGTATTTACCCCAAAGACACAGATGTAGTGAAAAGAAGGGCCATATGCACCCCAATGTTCATAGCACCAATGTCCATAATAGCCAAACTGTGGAAAGAGCCTAGATGCCCTTCAACAGATGAATGGATAAAGAAGATGGGGTCCATATATACAATGGAATATTACTCAGCCATCAGAAAGGATTAATACCCAACTTTTACAACCACATGGATGGGACTGGAGGAGATTATGCTAAGTGAACTAAGTCAAGCAGAGAAAGTCAATTATCATATGGTTTCACTTATTTGTGGAACATAAGGAATAGCATGGAGGACATTAGGAGAAGGAAGGGAAAAATGAAGGGGGGGGAATCGGAGGGAGAGATGAACCATGAGAGACTATGGACTCTGAGAAACAAGCAGGGTTTTAGAGGGGAGGGGGGTGGGAGGATGGGTATAAGGAGGGCACGTACTGCATGGAGCACTGGGTGTTATATGAAGACAATGGATCATGGATCACCACATCAAAAACTAATGATGTATTGTATGGTGACTAACATAACATAATAAAATTTAAAAAATAAATATTATGTCACAAGAGGGAGCATGTGCACTCATGGAAAAAGTATGAGAAAGACTCACAATCCCTAGCAGGGCTACTGGAAGGAAGGTATTTATCTCCCAAAGTCAGTATGTAAAGACTGGAGGAAGTGACTGCTACTCCAAATGCAAAGACAGCAATGCAAGACTTAAAGGAATATAAAAAATTAAGGAAACGACTCCAACAAAGATCATAATTTTCCAATAACCAAGCCCAAATATGGAGATCTGTGATTTACCCAATAAAGAATTCAAAATAGCTGTTTTATGGAAGCTCATTGAACTACAAAAAAACAGAAGGACAATTTAATACAATCAGGAAAACAAGACACACAAAAAATGAGAAGTTTGACAAAGAGATAGAAATCACACACACACACACACACACACACACAAAGACGAACCAAACAGAAATTCTGGAGCTGAAGAATACAATTAATGAGGTTGGAAAAAAAATGCAATAGAAAGCATCAACAGCAGACTTGATAAATCAGAAAAAAGAATCTGTAAACTAGGAGCACAGGACCTTTGAAATTATTCAGTCAAAAAAGAATAAAGAAGAATAAAAAAGAGGGAAGAAAATCTATGTGATCTATAGAATATTATTAATAGAAACAATTTGCCAATTATTGGAGTCCCAGAAGGAAAAGAGACTCAGATGTGGATAAAAAAAAATTTAATTAAATAGATAATGGCTAGCTGAGACTTCCCAAATCTGGAGAAAGACTTGGACATCCAAGATCATGAAGCTGATAGGTAACCCCAACATTTCAATCTAAAACAATTTCTCCAAAATACATTATAATAAAACTGACTAAAATAAAAGAGACAGATCATTAATAGAAGAAAAAGAAAAAAAATAGTTCTCATAGAAGGGAACCCCAATGAGTTTATCAGCATAATTTTCAACAGAAACCTTGCAGGTCAAGAAAAGGTGGAGTGGTATGTTCAAAGTGCTAAAGGAAAAAAAAATCAGCCAACCAAGAATACTTTACCTTGCAAGTTGTCCTACAGAGATAAAGGCAAGATAAAGACTTTCCCAAACAAACAAAAGCTTAGGGAGTTCATCACCACTAGACTTGCCTTAAAAGAATGCTGAAAGGATTTCAAGTTGAAACAAAAGGAGGCTAATTAGTAACATAAAAACATGAAAATATACAACACACTGGTAAAGATAAGTATGTAGTCAAATTCAGAATATTCCAATACTGTAATATGGTGGAGCGTTAACCACTTTAATATAAACGTTAAAGGAAAGAAGTATTAATAATAATTATAGTTACAATAATTTGTTAATGGGTACAAAGAATAAGAGGCAAATTCTGATATCAAAAATATAAAAAAATTAAAAGAGGAGGAATAAAAGAATAGCATTTTTAATGCAATAGAAATTAGTGTGAAATAGACTGTTAGAGCTGTAAGATATTTTATTTAATCTTCATGGTAACTGTAAGACAAAAAGTTACTATCCTACAGAAATAAAGGCTACTATAGATATACAAAAGATAAAGGGAAGGGAATAAAAGGATACTACAATGGAAAGTCATCAGTTTACAAAGGGGAAGACAGCAAGAGAGAAAGAAAGGAATAAGGGGATTATAAAACATCCAGAAAACAATGAATAGGATAACATTAGTAAGTACATACTTATCAATAATTACTTTAAACGTAAATAGAATAAAAATCTCCAATTAAAAACATATAGTGGCTGAATAGATTAAAAAGGAGATCTAACTATATGCTGCCTATCGGAGACTTCAGCTTTAAAGACATACATAAGCTCAAAGTGAAGGATGGAAAGAGAAATTCCATGCAAGTGGAACAAAAAGATAACAAGGTTAGATATACTTATGTCAGACAAAAAAGACTTCAAGTCAAAAGTTGTAACGAGAGACAAAGAAGGTCATTATGTAATGTCAAAGGAGTTGATTTATCAACAGGATATAATAATTGTAAATATAAGTGCACCCAACATTGGAGCATCTAAATATATTAAGCAATAACTAACAAATCTGAAGAGAGAAATAGACAATAGTACAAATATAGTAGGGGGCTTCGATACCCCACTTGACACACTGGGGAGATCATTCAGATGGAGAATCAATAAGGAAATGTTGGACTTGAACTATATCTAAGACCAAATGGACGTAACAGACATATTCAGAACATTCCATCCAACAGCAGCAAGCATACACATTCTTCTGAAGTGCACAGGGAACATTTTCCAGAACAGATCATGTTAGGTCACAAAAAAAGTCTTACCAAATTCAAGAAGATTAAAATCATACCAATTCTTTTTCTAACCATAATGGTATGAACCTACAAATCAGCAACAGGAAAAAAAATGGGAAAATTTGTAAACATGTGGAAATTTAACCCCACACTCCTGAATAAGCAGTGGGTCAAAGAAGAGATCCAAGAGAAATAAAAGCAATTCTTGAAACAAATAAAAATGAAAACATACAAAAACGCATGGGATATAGCAAACCCAATTCTAAGAGGGAACTTTATAGTGACAAATACCAACTTTAAGAAAAAAGACAGATCTCGAATAAACAGACTTACTTTTACGTATCAAGAAACTAAAAAAATAAGATCAAATTAAGCCCAGAGTTAGTAGGAGGAAGAAAAAAACAAAGATCAGTCCAGATATAAATGATAGGTCCATACCATCCACTGGATCCTCACTCTAAGCATAAGCATGGTTTAGTACCTCTGTAGTCCTGAATGCCAAGTCTCAGCAAAGATGGAATTTGGGACACAAGACTCGCCCTTGATGAATCAGCAAGAAGAATACAGGACGAAACCATGCCAGGTGCAACCATTGGGATCCCATTGGAGAACATGATTCTAGGTAAAACTTTACCCTCAGCCCCATCATGTGCCTAATCCCTGACCCTGAACATGAACCCTGAGCCTCACCCTAACGCTCACCCTCAACCAGCCCTCAGGGAGTTCTGGGTGGTGCCATTGGATAGGCCCCTACTGACTCCCAGTCCATAACCCCAACCCTAGCCCTGGCTGTGGCACTGAGAGGGCCCAAACCCTAGTTCTGAAGGCACAATGGATTTGGGACACCTGGCCATGCCAGATGAATTGGGCAGGAACACAGAAGGAAACCAGGCCACTTGCAACCCCCAGGGAGTTGCTGGAGAGCATGATTCTAATGAAAAACCTAATCATCAGCAACATTATGAAGATCCTTCTGAGGCCAAACCAGAAGGTGGAGCCTCACCTTAATGCTAGTCCTCAACTCAGCCTTCAGGGCAGGTCTCGGCACTCCCATCAGATAGATGCCTACCACCTCCTGGATCCTCACTTTAACCATAGGCATAGATTTGGCCTTACCTGGACCTGAATGCTAGGTCTGAGGAGAGATGGGATTTGGGACACAAGATTGGCACAGGACAAATCAGACAAGAATTCAGAAGGAAGCCGTGCATGTGCAACCACAAGGATTCCAATAGATAGCATGATTCTAATGAAAAATTCACCCCCATCATGTGGAACCCTAACCCTGAGCCTCACCCTAAAGCTCTTCCTCAACTCAGCCCTCAGGCCTGGTCTCCACACTGCTACCAGATAGGCCCCTACCATCTCCTGTACCATAACCCTAACCCTAGTCCTGGGTGTGGCCCTGACCTGGTCTGAAACCTAGGTCTGAGGGCATAATGGATTTGGGACACCTGCTCCATGCCAGACTAATTAGGCAGGAACACAGAAGGAAACTGTACCACTTGTAACCCCTGGTAAGTTGTTAGAGAGCATGATTCTAGCAAAAACCCTAAAATTCAGCAACACTATGAGCATCCCGCTGAGGCTAAAGTGGAAGTCAGAGACTCACCCTACTTCTACCTCTCAACACAGCCCTCAGGTTAGGTCTCCATACTGCCATCAGATAGGTCCCTACCATCTCCCAGGACCTCATCCTAACCCTAGACAAGGCTCTGGCCCTACTTGGCCCCAAATGCTAAGTTTGAGGAAAGACAGGTTTGGGACACAAGACTGGTGCAGGACAAATCAGCCAAGAATACAGAAGGAAACCATTGCAGGTACAACCACCAGAATGCCATTAGAGAGTATGATTCTAGTGAAAACCTGATCCTCAGCTCCATCATGTACCTAGTCTCTGAAACAGAAGATGAACCCCGAGCTTCACCCTAATGCTCCCCCTCAACTCAGCCCTTAGGGCAGGTCTGCACAGTGCCATTGGATAGACCCCTTCTGACTCCCAGAACATAACTGTAACCCTAACTCTGGCTGTGACCTTGACTTGGTCTGAACCCTATGTCTGAGGGCACAGTGAATTTGGGATACCTGGTTGATGCCGGACTAATCAGGCAGGAACACAGAAGGAAACCATACCACTTGCAACCCCCAGGATGTTATTGGAGAGCATGATTCTAATGAAAAACCTAAACCTCAGTGTCGGGAGCCATGAGCAACAAGGGGGTTAATCAGGTAGAGCAAAGGCTCCCTGATCCCTTTGAACCATGGCCACCTAACTGCCCCCATACAAAAACATGTTGTACTGGCTAGCCTGAGTTGTATATAGGCCAAGAAAACCACAGTGTTATTAATAGACCCTGAAAGATAGCGCACCTGGCCCTTTAAAGGCATACCGCATAAACAAAACTGGGAAGAAACTATGCGCTTGAGGAATCTGGCCTTGAATTAGAAACACGGGACAGAGCCAGGAGAAGGGCAGGGAGGAACCTGTGGAACTTGTTTATGTCTTATTGTTATATAACCTAAGCCTATATAAAGTGTGTGAGAAAGAATAAAGTTGTTGCTCGCGGCATCCCCGTGGGCAACCCTCCTGTTCCCATACTTTTATGTTTCATTCTCTTACCCTCACCCCTGTTCGACCTTGCACGCGGGCCGTGGCAAGTGGCGCCCGAACAGGGACCTGAGCACATGAAAGAGGATCCTGGACACTGACGTCGCAAGCATTCAGGTAAGAGAACCGGTCGTTTAACCGGCACGACAGGAGTAAGAAATTATGGGACAAAGTCAGTCCGCTAGTCATGCATATTTTCTGCGGACCCTGCAGATTTTATTGGCAGAGAGAGGGCATAAGGTGTCTTCCTCCACACTGCAGGAATTTTTCAGGAACATAGAAGATTTGTGCCCTTGGTTCCCACTAGAAGGAACAGCAAACCCAGAGGATTGGAAACGGGTGGGCCAAGAGATGAAAAATCAAATAAAATTGCAGGGCTCCGGTGCCTTGCCGCCCAATACAATGGGCCTCTGGTCTCATATTTGTGAAATCCTGGAGCCACAACAAAAAATTGAGCTGATATCTTTAAAATCATGGGTTGAAGATGAGAAAAAAGATCCTATTAAAGTACCCCTGACTCCCACTGGGGTATCCTCTTTTGAGATCCTGGGCAATGATGCTAACATACCCACCCAGGATCCTTTCCCTCCTCCACCACCTCCTATACCCTTGGCGGGGAAAGCCCCTAAGGCTCAGAGTGGTGGGGATGAATTTGGCGATGATGATGTTTATCTCGATGATGACCCCATTCTGACTATGCCCACATCGTTGAAATCGGTCCTGCCTGCAGTCACAACCTCTGGTCAAGGGATTAATTCCGTGACTAAGTGCACTCAAACTAGCACGCTGCAGGCTTTTCCCACTATGACCAATCAGCAGAGCGCTGCCAAGTCCTCTGTATCCAACATTAGCCCTTTACAGAGAACTTTACTAACAGCGCAGCAGGCAGGAGAGGACGTGGGAGAGTTTAATGCCTACCCAGTAACCTTACAGGGAGGCCAACGGACATATATTGCCCTAAATTTTAAAATGTTAAAAGACTTAAAGGCTGCCTGTAGTCAGTACGGGGCCACTGCTCCCTTTACCCTATCCATGATAGAGAACCTTACCAGAGAAGCTCTTTGCCCGGGAGATTGGAAGGTTGTTGCCCGGGCTTGCCTTAGTGGGGGAGGTTATTTGTTGTAGAAGGCCGAATTCGAAGAAAAGTGTAACAATCTGGCTATCTATAACAGAAGGACCCAAATCCCTGTCACATATGAGATGTTGGCTGGTACTGGAGCTTATTATGAAGTGGGTAACCAAATACATTTCCCTGAGATTGCCTGTGTTCAAATCAATGAGGCTGTTTTGACTGCATGGAAAAAGTTACTGACCACTGGCACAAGGACAGAGGAATTATCTAAAATAAGACAGGGGCCCGATGAACGCTATCAAGATTTTGTTTCACGGCTTTTGCAAGCTATAAGTAGGATTGTTGTGGACGGAGAGGCAGGAACTATTATAGTGAAGCAGCTAGCCTTTGAGAATGCCAATTCAGCATGCCAAGCGGCCATAAGGCCTTGGAAGTCCACGGGCACCCTTGAGGATTTTTTGCGGCTGTGTGCAGACATTGGTCCCAGTTATGTACAAGGGGTGACTTTAGCAGCGGCCCTTCGAGGAATTCCTCCGCAGTAGTTACATTCACAACTTCTTAAAAAACAAAAGGGAAAGTCCCCAATGAATTCTAAAGCTCGCATGCCCTGCTTTCTATGCGGGGAACTTGGACACTTTCGTAATGAGTGCCCTAAGGGCTCAAGACAAGCCCCATCTTTCAACTTTCCCTCGGGGAACCCCCCTAATAAGCCACAGCCACCTTCTGTGTGTCCCAGGTGTATGCGGGGACGGCACTGGGCCAATGAGTGTCGATCAAAAACTGACCGCCTTGGCCACCCCTTGCAGCAGGGAAACTCCCAACGGGGCTTCCCGCAGCCCCACCAAACAATAGCGGCAATGCTCTCCCCCCCATCTCTGAGGTCAGAGCCAACACGGCAGACCTCCTTGGGATTGAATCCCTTCACCGAGGCACCCCAGCCAGTGCAGGATTAGATCTGGCCCCAAACAGCTCTGTTTATTTAGAAGCTGGCATGCCCCCTCAACCAATAAGTACAGGAATATGGGGACCTCTCCCCCCAAACACATGGGGCTTATTATTAAGTAGATCTAGTTGGACCCTGAAGGGCTTAATAGTATATCCAGGATTTTGTGCAAATTTTCACATCACTCATACAACAGGTATTCCTTATAATTCTCAAGGTCAGGCCATTGTCGAAAGAGCCCATTCCACCCTCAAAATGTACCTCAAAAAACTAAAAGAGGGGGAAATACTACAGGGGAAAATAAAATATTCACCTCACTTACACCTTTCATTAGTACTCTTTGTTTTAAATTTTTTGAATGTTGACTCGGTTGGCCGCACTGCCGCCGAACGTTTTTGGCAGCCTGAGCGGGCTCCCCTCCTCTATGCGAAGTGGCGTGACCCCGCCACCGTGGAATAGAGGGGACCCGACCCGGTCCTACGCCAGGGCCGAGGATGCGCTTGTATCTTTCCCCAGGATGAGGAGACGCCACGCTGGCTCCCGCTTCGATGCGTCCGCATTGTCCGTAATGGTTTGCAGAATGAGGCGGCTCCAGATCCACTCCGGGAGGACGAGGAGACGCCCCACCTCGGATCAGAGGAAAATAACATGGGGAGACATCAAAGCCCTGACCGCTCGAGCTGAGGCCACCGTGCGTGAGTCGGGCCAGCCAGTCACGGCTGTTGCCCTTTTCCTTGCCATGCTATCACTTTTAACCCTTGACTCTGCCCAGGCCTCTCCTTACTGGGCTTTTGTCCCGGATCCTCCCACCGCGAGGGCGGTCACCTGGAAGGATCCCTCACCCACAGTGTTTACTAACTTCACAGACATTTTTGATGGGCCTGAGATTTCCGGCCTCACTCATGCTGTGGCGCCTTTTAACTGGACCAGCCTGGCTTCTGCCCCCCCATTTGTTTCCAGGCCATCGATGGCCCTGAGGCGCCCCATTATGGATGCGTGGTCACTTCACCAGTCTCCCGAAGAATCCGCTCTTGGTTTGGAACTGAGTCACCCAGAGGAGACACTTTGACACCTCATGTAATGGTGGAGGATTGGGACATCAACGAAGTTGTCCTTCAACATCGACGGCCCCTGCCTGTTGGCCGTTTCGGACCCGCTTCCAGATCCCTTGAGACCCCATACCTTGACTATCCCCTCTGCAAATCTGACTTAACGTGGAAAACCTACGGACCCTCTTGGAAAACCTGAGTTCATCACAACCCAGAGATTGTGACTCCCCATGGCATACCTGATACTTATATAATTGACTGGTCAAAAGACAGGGATCTCCCTTTGTGCCGCTCCCCCCCGCCTTCAGGATATGGGCCATACGACCACAATAATTCTGCTCCCGGGGGACTGCTATCACTGGGGAGGATGAGATACCCGGACTTATGAAAAATTGTTGTGGCCATGAGAGATGTTAAAACTAATTCACCCCTTTTCCCTGGCTTCCCCACGGGCCCATTGACCTTTCAAATTCGGGCATGTCTTTCCCCACCGTTTCTGTTTGTAGTGGGGGACGGATCTGTAGTACCCGAGGCTAAGGCCAATAGAACCCTTTACAAAATAACTTGTGAGGAGTGTTATCTCACCAACTGTTTGCCTTTACCCAGTGCCCCAAATCCAACAAGGAAGGTTTTCCTAGCCATGCAGCCCCCTTATCTAATGATGCCTGTAGAGGTGAGGGGACCCTGGTATAGAGATTATGGCTACCAATTTGCGCAAGAATTGGAGGGCCTACTTAGCCGGGGGCGACGTTTCCTAGGCCTCCTAATAGCTGGCATCACTGCCTTGGTGTCCTTGATAGCCTCGGCTACTGTTTCCACGGTGGCGCTGTCCCAGGGCATACATACGGCCTCCCATGTAAATAGCTTAGCCCATAATGTCTCCCAGACCCTCGCTACACAAGGAAGTATAGATAGAAAAATTTTGGCTCGCCTAGATGGTCTAGAACAGGCCGTCGAGTACCTGGGCACCCAATATTCACTGTTACATACTCGTTTGTCCTTTGTGTGCCACGGAGGGTATGGTTCCATTTGTGTGACCCCCCTGAAAACTGACAACGTCTCCTGGGAAACGGTGCAGAGGCACTTGCAAGGTATCTGGCATGAGACAAATGTAAGCCTAGATCTGCTTCAATTGCAAGAACAAATAAACAATATAGCCTCCTCCCATCTGCATGTAGTCACCCCCGGAGACATGGCACAATCCTTTCTACAAAAGCTACAGGGGTTTAACCCCTTTAATATCCTCCAACATTCCTTTTGGATTATGTGTGCTCTGGTTGTAGGGGTAATCTTATTACTCTGCTTATGGTGTGCTTGGAGTCGCTGTCTGTTTGCTTTCATGGCTAGTACCCAAGCAAATGTACACATGTTGCGTTTAAAGATAAAAGGGGGATATGTCGGGAGCCATGAGCAACAAGGGGGTTAATCAGGTAGAGCAAAGGCTCCCTGATCCCTTTGAACCATGGCCACCTAACTGCCCCCATACAAAAACATGTTGTACTGGCTAGCCTGAGTTATATATAGGCCAAGAAAACCACAGTGTTATTAATAGACCCTGAAAGATAGCGCACCTGGCCCTTTAAAGGCATACCGCGTAAACAAAACTGGGAAGAAACTATGCGCTTGAGGAATCTGGCCTTGAATTAGAAACACGGGACAGAGCCAGAAGAAGGGCAGGGAGGAACCTGTGGAACTTGTTTATGTCTTATTGTTATATAACCTAAGCCTATATAAAGTGTGTGAGAAAGAATAAAGTTGTTGCTCGCGGCATCCCCGTGGGCAACCCTCCTGTTCCCATACTTTTATGTTTCATTCTCTTACCCTCATCCCTGTTCGACCTTGCATGCGGGCCGTGGCACCTCAGCAACACTATGAACATCTCCCTAAGGCCAAACCAGAAGACAGAACCTCACCCTAAGGTTAGCCCTCAAGTCGGCGCTCAGGGCAGGTCTGTGCACTGCCATCAGACCCTAAGTAGCCAAAGCAATCCTGAGGAAGAAGAACAAAAGTAGAGGCATCACACTTTCTGATTTCAAATTATATTACAAAGCTATAGTAATCAAAACAGTATAGTACTGGCATTAAAATAGTCAAATGGAACAGAATGAGAGCCCAGAAATAAACATCAATAAACATCCACATATATGGTCAACTAATATTTGACCACGAAGTTAAAAATATTCAATAAGGGAAATAATCTCTTCAATAAATTGGAAAACTGGATAATCACATGCAAAATAATAAAACCGATTCCCTATCTTATACCATTCACAAAAATGAACTCAAAGTTGTTCAAAAACTTCAATGTCAGTCCCTTAGAATATAAAACTCCTGGAAGAAAACATAAGGGAAAAATTCCTTAACATTGGTCTTGGCAAAATTTTTTTTGGCTATGATATCAAAAGCACAAACAACAAAAGGAAAATTAAATAAGTGGAACTATATCAAACTAAAAAACTTCTGCATACCAAAAGAAATAATCAACAAAATCTAAAGACAACCAATCGAATGGAAGAAAATAGGTGCAAGTCCTGTATCTTATAACAGACTAATATCCAAAATATATAAGGAACTCAACAGAGAATAAATCTGACTAAAAATGGGCTGAGAACAAAATAGACATTTTTTCAAAGAAGACATACAAATGGCCTACAGGTACATGTAAAGATGTTCAGCATCCATAATATCAGGGAAATGCAAATCAAAACCACAATAAGATATCACCCTATACTTCTTAGAACAGCTAATATCAACACGACAAGAAATAACATGTACTGAAGAGGACGTGGAAGAAAGAGAACTCTTATGCACTTTTGGTGGGAATATAAGTCGATGAAGCCACTATGGAAAACAGTATGGAGGATCCTCAAAAAATTAAAAATAGAACTACCATATAATCTAGCAACCTCACTTCTGGGTATATCTCTAAATGTATCTCAAAGAGATATGTTCATTGCAGCATTATTTATGACAGCCAAGGTATGGAAACTGCCTAAGTGTTCATGTACAGATAAATAGATAAAAGAAGTGATATATATATCATATCATTTACATACAAATATTGGATGTTTTCCAACCATGAGAAAGAAGGAAATTCTGCCATTTGCAACAAACAACATGGTTGGACCTTGAGGGCATGATCTGAGTGAAATAAGTCAGACACAGAAGAAAAATACTCTATGATCTCATTTATAAGTAGGCTATAAAAATGCCAAACTCATAGAAACAGAGAGTAGAATTGTGGTTGTCAGGGGCAGGGATGGGGAGGCTGGGGAAAATGGGGAGATGTTGGTCAAAAATTAAATACTTCTAGTTATAGGAATAATATGTTCTAGGGATCTAATATTCAATGTAGTCACTATAGTTATCCTACTGTATTATATACTTGAAAGTTGCTAAGAGAGTAAATCTGTAATGTTCTTACCACAAAAAAGGTAATTATGTAAGGTGACAGAGGTGTTCATTAATCCTATTGTGGTAATCATTTTGAAATATATACATGTATCAAATCAACATGTTGTACACCTTAAATGTACAACAATGTTATATGTTAATATTTCAATAAAACTGGAAAAAAAGAGAGATGGAGAAATAATACAATAACATTGTATTATTACTAGTAGAAAAATCCTCAACCTTAGTATTCTTCTCCAAGAATACCAAGGCTAGTTGTGGGTCTTTGTATTTCTATATAAATTGTACAGTTTGAAAAGTTCCTTTGGGCGCCTAGGTGGCTCAGTTGGTTAGCGTCTGCCTTTGGCTCAGGTCGTGATCTCAGGGTCCTAGGATTAAGCCCCGTGGTGGGCTCCCTGCTCAGTGGGGAGTTTGGTTCTCCCACTCCCTCTGCCTTTCCCTCAACTTGTGCTCTCTCTCTCTCAAATAAATAAATAAAATCTTTAAAAAAAAGAAAAATTCTTTAACAAACACTTTGGGTATTTTTATTGGAGTATATCAATAAATTAATGTATCTTCATTTATTTATAGTTCAATGTGATTACCTGGAGGTAGAGCTCTTAGCAAAACAAAATTTTATCCTTCATAAAGTATTACTTATTTCAATTTGAATATCCTTCAATAAGATATTGAGTTTTTTCCATACAGTCTTGGCATGTCTTGTGTTAAATTTAATATTGATGGATATATATTCTGTTGTTATGGACAATGACATATTTAAATATAAATTATATTTCTACTTAAATTACATTTTATAACTCTATATTTCTGGCATACAGAAATGAAATTTAATATGGATCTTATATCCAACTACCTTTAAAATCTTATTAATTTGAATAATAATTTCTATGGATTCTGTCTTTTGGATTTTCTATGTAGAATATCTTAACTTTATACTTTCAAGTACCTCTAGTCATATATTGATAGAAGAGAAGGAGTCATCTTGAGCATACTTCTGTTGTTTTAATTTTTCTCTTTCTCTCTCATTATAACTTTTTAAAAAATTTTTATGTTAATTCCATGTAGTTAACATACAGTGTTATATTATTTTCAGGTGTACAATATAGTGATTCAATAGTTCCATATATTACTCAGTGCTTATCAAGATAAGTGTACTCTTAATCCTTTCACCTCTTTCATCCATCTCCTCACCCTGCTCCCCTCTGGTAACCTTTATTTTGTTTTCTATAATTAAGAGTCTGTTTCCTGTTGTGACCCCCTTTTTTTCTCCTTTGTTCTTTGATTTGTTTCTTAAATTCCACATATGAGTGAAATGATATGCTATTAGTCTTTCTCTGACTGGATTATTTCACTTAACATTATGTTCTTTAGATCCATCTATGTTGTTACAAGTGGAGAGACTTCATACCTTTTTATGGCTGAATAATATTCTATCACATATATATATATATATATATATATATATATATAAAAACACATCTTTATGCATTCACCTATCAATGGACACCTAGGCTATTTTACACTTTGACTATCATAAATAATGCTGCAACAAATATAGGGGTGCATATATCCCTTCCAATTAGTATTTTTGTATTTTGGGGGGTAAATACACCATAGTGTGACTACTGGATTGTAGTGTAGTTCTATTTTTAATTTTTTGAAGAACTTCCATACTGTCTTCCATAGTGGCTGCACCAGTTTACATTCCAATGAACAGTGTGAGAGCTTTCCTTTTTCTCCACATTCTTCCCAGCACTTGTTGTTTCTTGGGTTTGTTTGTTTATTTATTTATTTAAAAAATTTATTTGTTTATTTGTCAGAGAGAGAGAGAAAAGAAAGAGAGAACAAGCAGGGAGAGCAGAAGGCAGAGGGAGAAGCAGTCTCTCTGCTGGGCAAGGAGCCTGATGCAGGGCCTGATCCCAGGACCCGATCATGACCTGAGCTGAAGGCAGACGCTCAACCAACTGAGCCACACAGGAGTCCCTTGAGGTTTTATTTTAGCCATTCCCACAATTGTGAGGTGATATCTTATTGTGGTTTTGATTTGCATTTCCCTGATGATGAGTAATGTTGAGCATCTTTTCATGTGTCTTTTGGCCATCTGGATGTCTTCTTGGGAGAAATATCTGTTCATATAATCTGCTCATTTAATTGGGTTGGTTTTTTTTGGTATTAAGTTCTCGATATATTTTGTATACTAACCTTTATCAGATATGTCATTTGCAAATACATTCTCCCATGAAGTAGGTAGCCTTGTAGTTTTCTTCATTGTTTCCTTTGCTGTGCAAAAGCTTTTTATGTTGATGTCATCCTAATAGTTTTTGCTTTTGTTTCCTTTGCCTCAGGAGATGCATCTAGAAAAAAGTTGCTACATCTGATGTCAAAGAAATAACTGCCTATGCTCTCTTCAAGGATTTTTCTGGTTTCAGGTCTTACATGCAGGTCCTCAATTTTGAGTTTATTTTTGTGTATGGTGTGGTAAAGTGGTCCAGTTTCATTCTTTTGCATGTAGCTGTCCAGTTTCCCAAAAGCATTTGTTGAAGAGACTTTCTCTGATTGCATATTCTCATCTCCTCTCTCAAAGATTAATTGACCATATAACCATGGGTTTATTTCTGGACTTTCTATTCTGTTCCCTTGATCCATGTGTATATTTTTGTGCCAGTACCATACTGTCTTGATTACTACAGCTTTGTAATATAACTTGAAATCTGGAATTGTGATGCCTCCAGCTTTGCCCTTTTATCCCCCCAAGATTGCTTTGGCTATTCAGGGTCTTTTGTGGTTCCATACAATTTTCAGAATTCTTCATCCTAGTTCTGTGAAAAATGTTGTTGGTATTTTAATAGGGATTGCATTAAATCTGTAGATAGCTTTGGGTAGTGTAGATATTTTAACAATATTTGTTCTTCTAATTCATGAAAATGGAATGTCTTTCCATTTCTTTCTGTCTTCAATTTCTTTCAACAATGTTTTATAGTTTTTAGAGTATAAGTCTTCACTTCTTTGGTTAAGTTTATTCCTAGGTATTTTATTACTTTTGGTGCCTGTAAATGGGATTGTTTTCTTAATTTCTCTTTCTGCTACTTCATTATTGTTGTATAGAAATGCAATGGATTTCTGTCATTGATTTTGTATCCTGTGACTGTAATTACTGAATTCATTTATGAGTTCTAGTAGTTTCTGTTTGGAGTCCTTAGGGTTTTCTCTATATAGAATCATGACATCTGCAAATAGGGAAAGTTTTACTTCTTCCTTACCAATTTGGATGCCTTTTATTCGTTTGCTAGGAATTCCAATACTATGTTGAATCAAAGTAGTAAAAATGACATTCTTATATTGTTCCTGACCCTAGAGGAAAAGCTCTCAGTTTTCCCCCATTGCGTATGATGTGGCTGTGGGTTTTTCATCTAAGGTCTTTATTGTGTTGAGCTATGGTCCCTCTAAATCTACTTTGTTGAGGGTTTTTATCATGAATAGATGTACTTTGTCAAATGCTTTTTTCTGCATCTGTTGAAGTGATCATATGGTTTTTATCCTTTCTCTTATTGATGTGATGTATCATGTTGATTGATTTGAAAACATTGAACTATTCTTGCAACCCAGAAATAAATCCTAGTTAATCATGGTGAATGATTTTTTTTTTAAATGTATTGTTGGATTGGGATTGCTAATATTTTGTTGAGGATTTTTGCATCTGTGTTCATCAAGATTTTGGCCTGCTGTCCTCTCTCTCTCTCTCTCTTTCTCTTTTGTACTGTCTTTATTTAGTTTTGGTATTAGGATAATGCTGTCCTCAGAATGAATTGGGAAGTTTTCCTTCCTTTTCTATTTTTTTTTTTTAAAGTTTGAGAAGAATAAATATGAACTCTTCTTTAGATGTTTTGTAGAATTCATTTGTGAAGCCATTTGATCCTGGACTTTTGTTTGTTGGGAGTTTTTTGATTACTGATTCAATTTCATTGCTGGTAATCAGTCTGTTCAAATTTTCTATTTCTTCCACTTCTTTTTTTTTTATGAGTCTGGCTAGAGGTTTTTTGATTTTATTGATCTTTGCAAAGAACCAACTTCTTGTTTCATTAATCTGTTCTATGTTTTTTTTTTTTAGTTTCTATTTCAGTTATTTCTGCTCTAACCTTTTGGTTTTCCTTTGTTTTTTTCTTTTTTAGCTTCTTTAGGTGTAAGTTTAGGTTGTTTGAGATTTTTCTTGCTTCTTGAGGTAGGCCTGTATTACTATAAGATTCCCACTTAGAACTGCTTTTGCTGCCTCCCAAAGATTTGGGACCATTTTTAATTTCTCTCCATGTAATTTTGACTTTTTTTTTTTAATTTCTTGGTTGACAAGTTCATTGTTTAGTAGCATGTTATTTAACCTCCATGTATCTTTGTCTTTCCAGATTTTACTCTGTGGTTGATTTCTAGTTTCATAGCACTGTGGTCAGAAAAGATATATGGTATAATTTTGATCTTTTTTATTTGTTGAGACTTGTTTTGTAGCCTAATATATGATCCATTCTGGAGAATGTTCCATGTATACTTGAAAGGAATGTGCATTCTGCTGTGTTAGGATGGGATGTTCTGAATATATCTATTAAATCTATCTTGTTCAGTGTGTCATTCAAAGCCATTGTTTCCTTGCTGGTTTTTTGTTTGGATGATATGTCCATTGATGTAAGTGGAGTGTTAAAGTCCCCTAAGTCCCCTACTATTATTATGTACTATTGCTTAGTTCCTTTATGTTTTCTACTAAATGTTTTGTGTATCTGGGTTCTCCCATGTTGGGTGCATAAATATTTACAATTGCCATATCTTCTTGTTGTGTTGTTCCCTTTATTATTATAGAGTGTCCTCTGTCTCTTGTTAGTGTCTTTTTTAGAAAGTCTATTTGTTCAATTTAAGTATTGCTATCCTGCCTTTTTTTGACATTCATTTGCATGATAAATATTTCTCCACTTTCAATCTGCAATTGTCTTTAGGTCTGAAGCGTGTCCCTTGTAGGCAGCATATGGGACTTGAGTTTTTATTCATTCTGTGACCCTTGTCTTTTGATTGGAGCTTTTGGTCCATTTACATTCAAAGTAATTATTTATATGTGTGTATTTATTGTCTTTTTATTAGTTGTTTTATAGTTGTTTTTGTAGTTCTTCTCTGATCCTTTCTTCTCTTGCTTTCTTTCATCTTTTGCTGGGTTTCTTTCTCTTTTTTTAATGTTTTATTTATTTATTCATGAAAGTCAGAGAGAGAGAGAGAGAGAGAGAGAGAGAGAGAGAGGCAGAGGCAGAGGGAGAAGCAGACTCCCTGCTTAGCAGGGGCCGAAGGCAGATGCTTAACCATCCAAGTCACCCAGGTGCCCCTTTTGCTGGTTTTCTTTAGTGATATACTTGACTCTATTTCTCTTTACTTGTTACATGTCTATTACTGGTTTTTGATTTATGGTTACCATTAGGTTTGTATATAACACCTTCTGCATATAGCAGTCTATATTATTTGGTCACTTAAGTTTGAACCCATTCTTTATTCCTCTGTCCCTCAGGTTTTAGGTATATAGTCTCAATGTTATAAATTTTTATCTTGTGAATGACTTGACTGATTTTTACAGATATACTTATTATCACTGTTTTTGTTTCCTTCTATTCTTATTCTTATTTATGGTCTTTCCTTTTCACTCAGAGTCCCCTTTAACATTTCTTGTAGGACTGATTTAGTCGTCATGAACTCCTTTAGCTTTTGTTTGTCTGAGAAACTCTTTATTTCTCCTATTCTGAATGATAGCCTTGCTGGGTGGAGTATTCTTGGCTGCAGATTTTTCCCATTTAGCACTTTGAACATATCATGCAACTCCCTTCTGGCATGTAAAGTTTCTGCTGAAAAATCTGCTAATAGCCTTATGGGGTTTCCTTTGTATGTAAATGTCTTCTTTTCTCTTGCTGTTTTTAAAATTCTCTCTTTATCACAACTTTTTGCCATTTTGATTACTATTTATTTTAGTGTGGACTTATTTTGACTGATATTGTTGTGTGATCTCTGTGCTTCCTGGATCTGGATTCCTTCCCCAGATCAGGAAAGTTTTCAGCTATTATTTCTTCAAATAAATTTTCTGCTCCCTTTTTTCTCTCTTCTTCTGGGATCCTTATAATGCAAATGTTATTACACTTGATGGAGTCACTGAGTTCCCTAAGTCTATCTCATTTTGCATATTTTTTTCTCTCACTTGTTCAGCTTCATTCCTTCCCATTACTCTGTATTCCAGGTTGTTAATTTGTTCCTCTGCTTCCCATAGCGTGCTATTTATTCCATCTAGTGGATTTTTAATTTCATTTATTGTTTTCTTCATCTCTGATTGGTTCTTTTTTATATTTTTGTTAAGGGTCTCACTGATGTCCTCTACTCTATTCTCAAGTCTTGTGAGTATCTTTATGATCATTACTTTAAATTCTCTATCCAACATATTACTTATTTCCATTTTGCTTCCATCTTGCTATAACTTTGTCTTGTTCTTTCATTTGGGACATATTCCTCTGTCTTCTCATTTTGTCTAATTCTCTCTGTCTCTCTGTGTTAGGACAGTCAGCTACATCTCCTGCTCTTGAAATAATGGCCTTATGGTGAATAGGTCCTGTAGTGCCCTGCAGTGCAGTGTCCTCTTTCACCAGAACCTACTGCTTCAGAGGGTGTCTTCTGTGTGTTGTGTATGCCCTGCTGTTGTGTCCTGGCCACTTTTTCCTTCAGTCCAGTTATCTGCAGAGGCTCTCTTTGCCTGTTGTGGGCAGTGTTTTGTCCCCAGCCAAGGTGGGGCATGTAGTTTTAAGTGTGAGAGCTGGTCTGCTTGGGTAATGAGACCTTTTTCTGCTGCTGCTGCCAGGACAGGGCCAGCCTAGGTAGAGCCACAAAATGCATGTGGGCAGGGCATACAATTTTAACAAGGTGGTTTTGGGCTTCTGTCAACACTATTGGGACTGAGGCTCTGCACAAAGCACATTGGGAGAAGAGGTGTTGGCAAGGTTTGTGCTAATCTTCTGGAAGAGGGGACCTGAAGTGTCAGGACTGGGGCAATTGTGACTTGTAAGGGCAGATCTGCCCCCATCCTGGGGGTTGGGTGGGGCAGGGCTCAGTGTAAGCAAGTTAAGTAGTGAATATTTGCACCCTGCTTGTTCCCACAGGTGGCCATGTGTTTATGCTGGGGCGCTGAGGGGCTGAGGGGATTGGTGCCTACCAGCTCCTTTTTTTCTAGAGAAGTCCGTCAGTGAATGTTGCCCCTCTGGGACATGCGCTGAGATTACTAAATAACTCCCTCCTGTATGTCTCAGGTGTTTTCAAATCACTTCTTATACTGTATCTCCACAAGCTGTTTGTCTTGCTATCACTTTAAGGGTAGAGATTCAGCTTCCTATCACCAACCCCTCACCCAGGCTGTCCCGGAACCAAATCTGCTGATTTTTAAAATTTTAGTTTTTAAGCCCTGCTGTTGTAAGAACTCATGAAGTTTTGTCCCTCTTGCTTTCAAAGCCAATTGTTATGAGGATTCATCTTCCCTGTGCTGGCTCCCTGGTGTGATAGTCTGTTTCTCCTGCTTCTCCATGCCTGAGGCTCCCTCTTCCCAATGGACAGCCATGGTTCATTTAGCTCCCCACAGTGTCTCTGCCTTTCCTAACCTCTTTGCTATGGCCTCTTCTCTACCTTTGGTTGTGGAATTTGTTCTGCCAGTCTTCGGGTCATTTTCTGGATTATTTATGCTGATGTGAGTGTTATCTAGTTTTTTCCATGGGATGAGGTGAGCTTAGGGTCCTCTTACTCTGCCATCTTCTCAGCTTTTCCTGTTTCTTTATAACTTTATTAAGACATCTCACACACTGTTTTCCTAGGATCTAGTCTCCAGATTCATGGCTTCCTTCATTTCAGGACTTTCTTTTTTCTAATAAGATCTTTAAATATTTTACTTTATTTGGTTTGTTCTTTTCCCTTTCTCAAGAACATTAACTATGTGTTTGTGAACACTCTGTTTGATTTACATACAGATTATTTTCTTCTAACTAATTATTCTGTCTTGGGTGTACTCCTCAGTATTTCTAAACCTGTTGTTCATGTTCCTGACAATGTTTTTGGCAGATTAGATTTTATTATTTCTCCTTTTAATGTGGTTTTCATCTTTTATTACCTTATTTCTTCTTCTGTTTTATTTCTCCTGACCTCTCCCACCCTTTATATTTCCTTTCTTATTATCTCTTTCCAGCCTTCTTTTATTTCCTTTTGGCTATTTCATGTTTGAACTCAAACATTTTTTCTCCCCAATTACTCTAAAGTCTTAGGGAAATGTTTAGTATTTGTTTGGATTCTTAGGATACGTATCCATCACCTGAATTTGTAGTGTTTTATGTTTTTTCTTTCGTTTGTGTTTTTGTTCTTTTTTTTTTTTATTCTCTGGTATCTTTGCATAGGTCCTATTTATACTTATAACTCAACATTAATTGAAGATTCTTCTTTTAGGTTCAGCACTACTAGAAGAATAATGCCAACTGAGGTCAACTTTGCACAAGTGATTGTCTAGAGATATTTCTAAAGCCCTCAACTGTCTATTTTCCCCCTGGGCTTTGTCTTTGAGCAGTATCTCCTTAATCTTATTGTAGTGTCTCTTCCTCTATGCAACCTCTGTATATGAGCATATCCATAGTTCAACCCTGAGATCTTCCTTCTATTCCTTTTCTCTAGAGGATATCATCTAATTTCAGGAGTTTAAATACTATGAATGTACCACACAATATTGGCCAGTCATATATAACCTAACATCATTTCAATATGTCCACACAAATGTCTAAAAATCATTTCAAACTCTATGTGCCCTATAACTCCTGCTTCTCTTGCTTCCTACTCTAGAATAAGCAGCTCTGTCTGCAGTATAACCAGCTCAGCAAATGTCAACTCTGCCCTTCTAATTGCTCAGACCTGAAATTTCAGAGCTATTCTTCATTCTTCTCTTCCTATCACACTATATATTCAATCCATTAAAAAAACATAAAAAATATACTCAGATTCCAACCACATATTAGCATCAGTGTATAGTCATGTCCCACCTGGTTATTATAATAGTTGTCTAACTTGCCTATCTGCAGACTATTCTCCATCCAGCAGCCAACACAATTCTTTTAAAGTAGAGGGCAGATCGAACCTTGGCCAAGCTCCATCCAGGAACTTCCCATCTCATTCAGACAAACCCCCAAGATCTTAAATTGGACTATGAAGACCTCCATGGCTTGAGTTCCCTCTCCATTACTGACCCCAATTCCTGCTACACTGGCCCTCATACTATCCCTCAAACATCCCAGTTTTTCCTCCTTTGCTTTTGCATTTTTAGTTCCCAAACCAATCTCCCAACAGATCTCTGCATTTCTTAACTCTTCACTGCCTTCAGGTTTTCCCCCAAATAAGATCCCATTAGATCCTTGAATACCTTGTTTAAATAAAAATGGTTTGCCACAAACAGTGGGAATCCATTCTCTCCTTCCCTGTTTTATTTCTATTGCACTTATCACCATCACATACAAGATATCTGCATGTTTATTACTTTACCATCTATTCTCCTTGCCTCATCGAATGCGAGTTTCAATAGGGCAATTTTGTCCTTTTCTTTGCTTTCTTAACTCTTGTAGGCCCTCCATGGATGTTTGTTGAATAGCCAATTAATTTTTCAGCATTGTGCAGCCTCTGATTTTTCATTGAACAAGACATCAGTGGAGAATTTTAAAGGGTCTTTGTAAGACATAGGGCTAGGTATAGTAATTTAGTGCTTCCTTTTCCATAATTAGTAGCAGTATGATGGATCTCTCTCTCTCTCTCTTTTTACTGATATATCATTGTCTATTCCATGGAATAAGGCCTATTTCTATGATGCCTTCTGTGTCACCTTTGTCTCATTCATAGTTTAGTATACATACATATATTTCCTTGCTCTATCTGTGCAGAGGGCTTAGAAGTGATGATACACCGTTAGCAATGAGCTAACTGAGGACCTAGATTTTGATTTATAATACTGTTCCCCAATAAAGAGAACCAGGGATCCCTGGAGAAATCTCTGATTTTTTTTTTAAGTGAGGGCAGAAAATAAACAAGATGAAGTTGGAGTTTGTGTGTAGTGCTTAAAGATGTGCTGAAGAAAATTAAATGACAGGGGCTATGTCAAAGGACTCTTTAATGCTCAAGGATGGAATAGTTTGAGAAGAAAAATGAATAGAACTATATTGGATTGTAACCCAAAGTATAAAATAAATATTAATGAACCCATACTGATATAAATAAATGAATGAGTAAATAAATACTGGAGAAGGGACAAATCTCCCATGAAAAATATTACCAAATAATTTATGTAGATACTTTTACCTCAAGGAAGTAAAGCATACCTTCTTGCCTGATAAGTAGGTGTGATTAGTAACTTGCTTTCAAAAGGTACAGTAAGAAAGCAGGGAGAAGTAACTTTACAGTGAGGATACACTATCTTATCATCAGTGATAAGTAATGTTCAAGCACTTACCTTAATGTGGTGTGTTGAGAATGGTACCTCATCTCTGTGGTCTCTCTTCCCAAACCTTTAACACTAATCTAATCATGAGAAAAACAACCAAGAATCCTAAACTGAGGGACATTTTACAAAATGCTTGATAAGTACTTTCAAAACTGTCAAGTTTACTAAAAGCAAAGAACATCTGAGAAACTTTCATAGCCCAGAAAGCCTAAGGAAATATTATGACTGAATGTAATGTGGTATCCTGCTTGGGATCCTTGAATAGAAAAGATATAGTGAACAACAATTATGAAATCTGAATACTTTTAGTTTATTTAATAATAATATATAAATACTGGTTATTTATTTATCTTTCCTTTTTTTACTCATATACTATAGAAATTGAAAGAGATGTTAACAGAGGGACCTAGGTAAGGAGGGTATAGGAACTCTCTATAGTGTCTTTGCAAACTTTATGTAAATTTAAAATTACTTCAAAATAAAAAGTTTAAATTATTAAGATAGCATAAATTAAAGATAAGCATCAAGTATATGTTAATTGGGTTGAGACAAACATTTTTATAATTTAGGTATGAATAAAGCATTTAGTATAGTGGAGGTATACAGTTTGTCTACCCCTCATTTTTTCCTATGGAAAACTGCCATCTCCCATTTCATTTAGTTCTTGTTAGGCTGTCAATCATTGTCTCTGGCCCTCCTTAATAATAATGTAATCTACTCTTGGCTAACTGGGGCAATTTACTCACTTGCTTGTAGTGATTGCAAATTAATAATATTTTTTGCAAACTAATAACTTTTATTGAACCAACTTTTACTGAATAATAACTTTTATTGAACTATCAAGAATATAAGGTTTCAGGGCAAATGACTAATCTGAAATCTTTAGAAAGAGAGACACTAGTAGGCATTTGCTTATTTAAGCATTGCTTACTTGAGATAAGCATCACCAAACACTATATAATCCATTAAGACTATTGAGGCAAAAGGGTTTACCAAATTACTAAACGTTAAATGTAGGTAGCATGAAAATGTGAAGCCTCTGAGAGCCACAGAGATAACGGTTTCTCATCCTCTTGCAGTTTCTTATCCAGAAATTTCACTGGCTTTCAAAGGGAGGATCAGGGAGAATCCTGAGAAAGACTTTCCAGTGACACAACCTGTGGGAGGGCAACAGTTTCCACTGCCAAAACTCATCGCTTCTCGGCCTTTTGGCTAAGATCAAGTCCACTGCCAAAACTCTACCCAGACACATATTGCTGTGTTCCCTGTGAAATAAATACCTTATTATATGGGAAGAGAACAGCAAGTACTGTTGCATTAGGGAACTGTTGGAAACCTACTGCAGCTGTGAGAGGGGAACTGTAAAATAAAAAAAAAAAAAACTACTTTCAGGGAAGAGTAGGAATACTTGCTAGGCTCAGCCTTACACCTGGAAGGGGCATAGAAGCACTTGCAAAGTTCACACCTGAAGAACTAAATATACAAATTCTGCCTAAGACTAGATTTCAGTCAAAATATCAGATAACACCCACCCTCCCCTGTTGCAACCACTAATACACTAGCAAGCATTGAATAAAAGCAATAGTGTAATCCAGGTGGAGAAACTGTAAGAGACAGATTATCTCTGGGCAAAGGAAAAGGGAAGACCCAAATCCAAGTCACAATACTCAAAGTCAAGTAGGAAGAAAACTTTAAACCCGGATCAACTTCCTACCAGATAAGCAAAAACCCTCACACTAAAGGCCTAAGAGAATGAAAGGCATACTCATCTCCAAGCATACAAAACATTTACCTCAGTGCCTACTATTCTATACAACATGTCCAACAATAAACCAAGAGTAGCAGTCTGAAGAGACAAAGCAGTCATTAGAAAGAGAACCAGACATAAAAGAAGTGTTTAAAATAATCATTTAATATGTTAAAGGCTGTAATGGAGAAGGTAGACAACATGCAAGACCAATAGGTGATTTCAATGGATCAATGGAAATTATTAAGAAGGAATCTAATGGAAATGCAGAAAACAAAACAACATAGGGGAGATAAAGCATGCCTTTGATGGTTATATGAATAGACTTATCACAGCCAAAGGAAAGAACCAGTGAGCTTGACAACAGCTGAACAGAAATTATCCAATCTGAAACACAAAGAAAAAAATAAGTTAAAAAAATCAGAACAGAGAAACCAAGAGCTATGGAACAGTAACACACTGTCTACTATTTGCTATATTGCTAACTCCATATTCAAGCCAGCAAAAACACATGAAATCCTTCTAGTGCTTTACTCTAAATTCTGCTTTTGGAACTGGCTAGAGAAAACTCTTGTTTTTTTAAAAGATTCACGTGATTAAGCAAGGCCCATCCAGATAATTTCCATATCTTACATTTAACTGTGCCATGTAAATAATATAACCTAATCATGGGAGCAAACTACATCAAATTAATGGTGTGGAAGACTATATAGAGGGTAGAAAACCTTGGAAGCCTTCTTAGAATCCTCCCTATACAGCTGAAAAAGCCCTGGACAAGCTTGCCAAGGAAAAAAGATAAAGCACAAAAAATCAATATCATAAACAAAAGAGGGGGCAACATTATTTTATGATCAAAAAATTAAGTGGAAAATGCCATATCAATAATTCTACAACATAAGTTATATTTAACATATTCCTTGAAAGATATAAACTATCAAAACTCATTAAAAATAGTTAATCTTTATAAACCTATATCTATTAAAGAAGTTAAATTTCAATTAAAGATTTTCTAAATATACAACTCTAACCATAAATAGCTTCTCTATCAAATTTTATCAAGCATCAAATTTTATCAAGCATTTATAGTACAAAGAACACAAACTTTTCCAGAATATAGGAAAAGGAGCATTTTTGAATTCATTTATGAGACCTGCCTTACCAATAGCAAAAATAGACATAGATATTAGAAGAAAAGTTAATAAAACTAATGAAGGCAATTACCTCTTATTAATGTAGACACAAAAACCATCAACAAAATAAGAACAAAATTGAACCTAGCGATACATATTAAATACACATCATGACATGTAAGATTAATACGAGAAATGAAAGGCTGGTTCACATTAAAAAATCAGTCAATAATTCAGCTTAAACAGGAAAAATTATTTGGTCATTTAGGAAATGTAGAACAATTTGATGAAAGGGAACATCCATTTATGAGAAAAATCTCAGAAAACTACAAATAGAAAGGAACTTCATTAATCTATAAAGAGCATTTACAAGAAAAAAACAAAAAAACAAAAACAAAAACACTACAGCTAACATCATTCCCTCCCATTGAATATGGGCTAGACTTAGTGACTAAGTCTTAATTAGTAGAAAATTAAAAAGGATAAAATTGTTACTTTACAGTGGAGAAATCTGGCAGACAGTATCTTAATAAAGAGATGAAGACTAATACCACTTGTAATAAGTAATGTTGATATCACATAATCCCTAATGTTATGTGATGAAAGTGTCTAATATGAGAAAACATCAGAAAAGCCCAAACTGAGGATATTCCACAAAATATTTCACCAGTAGTATCCAAAAGTGCCAAGGTCAATTTGCTTTTCATAAAGCAAATTGTCACAGATTAGAAGAGACTAAGGAAACATATAAACTCAATGCAACATGGTATCTTGGACTGGATCCTAAAACAGGAAAAGGACATTAATGGAAAAATTGATAGTGTCAACAAAGGCCATAGCTGAGCTAATAGTTTTGTGCCTATGTAAACTTCTTAGTTTTGCCAACTTTGCCATGGCTATGTAAGACATTAACAGTAAGGGAAGGTGAGGAAAACATAAATGAGAAATTTTTATATTACCTTTTATAATTCTTTTGTAAATCTAAAACTTTTTCAAAAGAGAAATAAAAAGCAATCCTGTCAACTTATAAGACTATACCAGCAAAAATATCTTCCAGACATATAAAAGTGGAAAGAATTCATCACCAACAGATCCATAAGAAATGTTAGAGGAAATCATTCACATGGGAAAAAAATAACAAATGGAAACCTGGATCTACACAGGGAAACCGGCCCTCTAAATGGTAATCACACAGATAAAAAGCAAAGGCCAGAAGTACCATTTTATATGATTCCACTTATATAGCTAGCATTCCTGAAATGGCAAAATGGAAGTGGAGAGCATATTAATGGTTGCCAAGGATTAAGGAGGGAGTGAAGGAGAAAGGGAAATGAGCATGGCTATAAAAGGGCAACATGAGAGATCTTTGTGGTGATGGAAATGTTTCATATCTTGTCTGTATTACCAATCTGTGATACACTTTATAACTTGGTAAAGACTACATATGTATATATTACTTATATATATTTCTTATATTTTAATCAATAATTATCTTAAAATAAAAAGGGTAATTTAAAACACCCTATCAAATAATAAATCAAAATGTGGAAGTATTTTAACTAAAGGAAAATTATATTGAATGTAAATGTTGAATGAAAATGAACTTAGTAAAAGTCATCCATGATTCTGATTCAGACTTTGCCAAAGGTGATTAGTTTCATTTACCTAAGCTATCTGATTTTTATTAAATCTAAGTCATATGCTCTCCTTACCTTGAGCTTGGACTTTTTTGTTGGTGATCGTATCACCTGTGGTAGGCCCTTGGTCAGGTCCTCTCAAGTCAACTCCTGAGAATATTTCAACATGAATGCAAGACTGACTCATGGGTAATAAAACAAGTGTCATTTTCTAAAGTTGGCATTTTCTCAGTACGCTATGACACTCTATTCTTATATTTGTAGGCAACTCCATTATAGAAAATCAGAGATAGAACTAAAATTAAAACTCCTAGTTTCTCATTTCCAGGTGTTCAAAGGTGCTTTAACACTATTAATCAAGACAACTTGGGCACAGTCTCAAGTGCCTGAAGTCAGATGAGGAGCGTTCACGTGGGATGTTTTATAAACGTATTTTACTTCATATAAAGTCTGTTCAATTCTTTGTTTTAAAGCTTTGGGATTTTTCACAGCTGACGGAATTCCTTCAAATTCAGTGTCAGTGATGAACTGTCAGTTAGGAAGCCTGATTTAAATAGATTGTAGAAGAATGAGCCTCTTTTGGGCTAGAACTCATTACCTCTGTGATGAGGGTTTAAAATGGTTTTGAGGTGTTTGATTTTGAGACTCCAAAAGGAGCCTCAAAGACTGGCCTCATGATCAGTCCATAACTGTCTGCAGGGAATATTCCAGGAAGATTTGTGCGGCTTGCTTTGGAGAGGAGAATCTCTGTTCCTGGCACATCATTGTAGTTGAAGTCTGCGTTCTTTAGGGATAAACATTCGAGTCTGCTTCCACTACCCCAGTCAATGTTTAGAAACAGGTCTTGGTTCTTATTTTGATGCAACAGTTACTCAAGCCTAAATCTATGGTCATCTTTTATCTTTTCATTCTCCCTTATTATAAGGTTCCTGAGTTAATTTTTTATAGCAAATACAGATGATCCCTGAAAATTACCAAAAATAATAGACACTTGGCTATATTGTTAATATAGTTATTCAGTCTGTAGCACTGAACTCTGTAGATTTTGTACTACACTACTTTAACTTTATATAATAAGTGAATGTATCCTAAAATAAAAATAAATGAGATCAGAGAGTAGGCTGGGCAGATTTTCCGGATTTCAAATTGACAGATGGAACTTAACATAGAAGATGGCTCCAGAAAAGGCAGATTTTAGGGAGTGGGAATTTAAGGAACATCTTTATTTAACAAGACAGGTTTATGTCATGTCTGCGCTGGCCTTGGGCCTCTCACGACAAATCTATCCCTTGTCTCTCCTTTGTCCCATTCTGTACTTCACAGAGACTGGCAACTGTGAGCTATTTCCCTAGCTCCTAGGTAAGTGGCTAAATGGTTGCCAGTGAGAAAGGTAGCTGGCAGAGTGGAGAATGGGAGAAACCAAGTTATTTCCCCCTCTCCCTGGCTGTCTTGGCTATGGCTCAGGCACATGGAGCTCACTAGGTTCTATGAGACTCCTCTTAACTGGGCTTCCATGAGGCTATTTTGAACACTCCCTCCTTTGTCTCACTAATATGGAGGAATAGGGTCTTCCACCCTTACTAAACTTTGGGTTGTCTTATATCCCCCGGTTGCCTTCTCTGCCTTTCAATCACTTGTCTAGCCAATTCCCTGCATTCAACTCTCTCAGCTGTTATCCCGGTCACGCTCTGACCAGCTCAAGTCAGCTGATATGTAAGGTAGTTCCCATACAGAGAGACATTTCTCCAAGTTCATCTGTCTTTTGTGCTTCTTCCAGACATCAGGTCCTCTTTCAGTGGCACTGTGCTCCTTCTAACAGCCTGCTTCCCAGAGCCACCTTTTCCACCATGCCAAATGTACCCCTTTGCTTGTTCATTCAGGTCTCAGTTTGAAGATTACCTTCCTGACCACTGGGGTGAGGTCAGGCTCCCCAGTTAGTGTCTTACAGAGAATTTTGCCCATGTATTCTCCTTAACTTATCACAGTTGTGATTTCATACTTCTTGGTGACACTGTTGATTAATGTCCATCTTCCCTACTGACTACAAACCCCATTAAGAGCTGGGTTTTTGCAGGATGCCTGGGTGGCTCAGTTGATTAAGTGTCTGACTTCATCTCAGGTCATGAATTTGGGGTCCTGGGATGGAGCCCCACATCAGGCTCTGAGTTCAGCAGGGAGTCTACTTGTCCCTGTGCTCCTCCCCCTGCTCATGCCCTCTCTCTCTCTCAAATAAATGGATAAAATCTTAAAAAAATTTTTTTAAAAAGAGCTTTCACAATTGCATTTCTAATGTTTAACAAGAGGCATTATTCAGAGGAGATGATGATTACTAATCATGTCAGCCAATAAATGAATGAAAATCCAATTGCCACTTTAGACTGCAGTCAAATGGATGAGTAGGTTAGGCAAGACATTGCCCTCATAGGAGCAGCTGTGGACTCTGGTTCTGCCCTGCTTTCCTCACTCTTTTGGTAATATTCTCAGCATCTGCTAAGTGTCTAATGTGCATTGTAGACTCAAATGCAATAGTTTTGTTTTCTGTGACTATCAGAATTGCTGGTATATTTACTCATCCATCATCAGAACTCTTATTTTGTAAAGAAGCAGAGTAGCATATTTAAGAGCACAGCCAGAGCAACTGTGTTACCTGGATTTTCACTAGGTGGCTCATCTCTTTGTGTCCCCATTTTCCTCACTTGTGAACTAGTAATAATAATGATATCTATATCTCCTATGCTTGTTGGGAAGGCTAAATAAGTTAATAAATGTAAAGCCCTCAGAACAGGGCTAGTAGAAGGAAGCTGACAGCATATGTCAACTGTGTTTTTTACTATGCTGATGTTGTAGACACTATATGACAACTTTGAGGACCAAGTAAAATTCATAATTTGTATCTTATTACTTCAATAAGGACTACAAGCTTAATTGCTGCTAATGCTCACTGCTTATCAAATATCCTCAGAAGGCTTGCTTCTTACATAGAAATAAACATTTACATTAAAACAAAGCTTTATATCAAACAGGAGTTGGTTTTTGAAGACAAATGTAAGACTAGTTCTCAGATTGGAGTTGAACATTTTTTTAACATTACTTGTGCCCCTCACCAATGACTGGGTTGTTTATAGTCAGTAATATGTCTCTGGATTTAGTGCTATTGTTTCAATAATGGAAGATTTGAATGGAAAAGTGGATATTAGGAAGTCAATCTCCCCTGTGGACTATATCTTATCTTCTGAGACTCCTTCTGGTGAATGTTTTATCTGAGATCAATTAGTACTTAGAATGCAACCCTTCTCAAATCTGTTTCCAATATTTTCAGAATGAGTCTTACATCTTTGTATCAAATTAAATCCTAAAAATTCTAAGAATTGTCATGATGTGCAATTATAAATATGAAAAAAAGTGTATCTTAAGCCATATGAGGTTAGTTATCTTGGGATGATGAAAGCATGGTACTTATTACCACTATAACTGACCAGGTTTGTTTGATAATAAATTCCTAATGGACAGATATCTTTTTCCTAAATTATAATCAAAGGCTAGAACAAGCCCAGCTATAACTCCAAAAGGTGATACTTCTCATATGAGTCAGTAGACAAGCCATGTGGATGAAGTAGTGCAAATTCACAATGATTACCACTGTAAAGCTGCTATCTTTCTGATATGGTATATGCTTCTAAGGGGAAACCTTTGCATTGGCCTCAGATTTCTCCAAACATTCATGGCCAGAAGACATAGAACAATGCCTACAAAGTTCTCAGGGAAAGAAACTGACTAAGCTAAGACACTATTAAAGAATAAAGGCAAGGGCAAACATTCTTAAATATAGAAGTCAGGGGGTCTTTCATGAAAAAAATAACTTAAAAATAAAACCCACCCCATTAAGTATTGGCTCAAATTAAGAATTCAGGGAAAAGGTCAAAGTTTTTTCCTCAGTCTTTTGGGCCTTAAATATTTTCAGCTTGAAATAATCTGCATGCCAAAGCAACATATCTTGGGGCCACTCCTTCTGAACCCCTATACTACATATAAATGAAATCAGTAGGAAAGCAGTATTTCTATTTCCCTTCCAAATAAGTGTTAAGTGACCCCCTAATGTTTTCATGACCCAGGACAAGATTACAAATAGAGACCCTGATTGTATACAACTGGAGGTTTAAAAGGTATAAACCAATTTAATAAAGTCATAAAATATGTTTATTCTCTTTATCCTCCTAACTTGATAAATATACTTTATTATGACCTAGTAGTGTAGGTTCAAAAATGAAATTCCTGGATCTTTAGAATTCTATCCTGGAACATGGCACTGTAAGGAAAGTAAGCTTCTGGTTGCTGGTCCCAAACCTTCCGCTTCCTCCTTTCTCTCCCCATCTCAGGCTCCATCCCACAGCACAATAAATGTGGACAAGCCAACTTGCAAATGCAAGCTTCATACATATCCTGTAAACAGTGTTAACTTGGCCATCCCTCAGGAAAAGATAAGCAAATGCGGCAAAATGTTAACTATTGATGAATCTAGGTGAAGAGCATACAGATGTTCATTGAATTATTCTTGCCATTTTTCTAAAGGTTTAAAAATTTTCAGAATAAAAATGTAGGGAAAAATGAAGGTTTTTTTATTTAAAAAATAAATTTCTAAGTTGACCTTCCTTAAAAGAATTTAAATAGAGGACCTGTCCCAGGAAGGGAGCTATTTCACCATAGACAACTACAGTATAATATGAAGTAGGAGTGGCAGAAAGAAAGGAATTTAGCAGTCTGTTAAAATTCCTCTCTATATCCCATTGTTCCTGCATAACCCAGCAAACATCTGTTAACCAAATGTTTATTCTTCATTTTCTGTGAATTGCCTTCCTTCCCTTTGACTTCCTGGAACATACCCCCTTCTCCTTAGTGCAAGATAGCATATATAACTCATTTTGTCTGACTGCCTTCAAAATCTCATGTGTATGTGGTTTCCCCGTACATATGTAATTAAATTTTATTTTCTCCTGTTTAAAAAAAAGAACTCAGGGGCAAAGGGATATTACATCAGGAAATTTGGTAATCATTGAATTCACCTTAATATAGGAAGACTTTTTAAAACTTTGGAAATTTTCATTCCAGAAGATAACTTGAAATTTATGGAATCTAAAAGTGAAAAATCCTAATGTAAGGAATGTGTAACCATGCAGGATATTAATGAGAAGAGAATTTAGAAAGATAGTGTCTCTGAGAAAGAGAAGAGTCTCTGGCATCTGGGAGCTGGCCTTATACTACTGGCCAGGGCTCCCTTGGGGTTGCTAGGAGTTGACATATGACACTCACAGATAGGCATGTGGTAGCATCCAAAATCAGAGCCAAGCTCTACATCCTCAAACCTTCCCCCAGACACATGAATGCTATAATAATTCCTTTATGTCCCTCTTACTAAAATGCCCCATTGTTCCCACACTTCATGTTCTCCCTCACTCAATGAGTAATAAATCCAGCTTGTTCAACTGTAGGTGTGTTCCTGATGATCTCTGGCTGGAGGGTATGACACCACCTCGATGTCTTGGTGCTGAGACTATTGAGTCTATCTAACATTAATGAAAAAACATTTATTTGAAGTTTTAATTTCTTTACTCTTTAGTTTCCTATTATTCAATGAGAATCATGAGAAATTATATAAACTCTTTAACTTAGAAAATAGCATCAAATATAAAATTGTTATGAAACATATCTAAATTATTTATTTATTTATTTTATTATTTTTTTAACATCATGCACATGCAATTCCCAACAATGTCCTTGAAAAATGTTTTTGTTAGTCTAGATTCCAAATAATTGCTATTGCTGCTGTTTTTTTTTTTATCATAATAAGTGTACTCTTTAATCCCCATCACCTATTTTACCCATCCCCCACCAACTTCCCCTCTGATAACCATCAGTTAGTTCCCTTAGTTGAAAGTTTATTTCTTCATTTGCCTCTCTCTCTCTCTTCCTTTACTTGTTTTGTTTCTTAAATTCCACATATGAGTGAGATCTTATGGTATTTGCCTTTCTATGACTTATTTTACTTAACATTATATTCCAGATCCATTCATGTTATTGCAAATGGCAAGATTTCATTCTTTTTTATGGTTGAGTAGTGTTCCATTGTGTGTGTGTATACACACACACACATACACACACCACTTCTTTACCCATTCATCTATCAGTGGATACTGATAGTTGGGCTCTTTCCATAGTTGGCTATTGTAAATAATGCTGCAATAAACATAGTGGTGCATGTATCTATTTGAATTAGTGTTTTGTGTGTTTTTAGTAATTACTCAGTAGTGTGATTACTGGATAGTAGGGTAGTTCTATTTTTGACTTTATTTTTTTTAATTTTTTATTGTTATGTTAATCACCATATATTACATCATTTGTTTTGGTGTAGTGTTCCATGATTCATTGTTTGTTCATAACACCCAGTGCTCCATGCAGAATGTGCCCTCTTTAATACCCATCACCAGGCTAACCCATCCCCCTACCCTCCTCCCCTCTAGAACCCTCAGTTTGTTTTTCAGAGTCCATCATCTCTCCTGGTTCATCTCCCCCTCTGACTTACTCCCCTTCATTCTTCCTCTCCTGCTATCTTCTTCTTTTTTTTTTTTTTAAATATGTTGCGTTATTTGTTTCAGAAGTACAGATCTGTGATTCAACAGTCTTGCACAATTCACAGCGCTCACCGTAGCACATACCCTCCCCAATGTCTATCACCCAGC
Source organism: Callorhinus ursinus (assembly GCF_003265705.2). Taxonomy (NCBI): domain Eukaryota; kingdom Metazoa; phylum Chordata; class Mammalia; order Carnivora; family Otariidae; genus Callorhinus; species Callorhinus ursinus. The sequence goes on from NW_027397140.1 coordinate 1,633,195, forward strand.
CACCCC